>NC_061508.1:247496626-247570856 GCF_022539505.1 Lolium rigidum | reverse complement strand
CCATGATCATCCATTAATCAACAAGCTATTTATACAAGAGGCTTACTAGGGACTCCTTGTTGTTTACATAACACACATGTATCAATGTTTTGGTTAATACAATTATAGCATGGGATGTAAACATTTATCATGAACAGTAAGAAATAACAATAACTAATTTATTATTGCCTCTTGGGCATATCTCGAACAGATGCTACTATACATTGCCGCTACAAGTCAGGTGGTTAGCACCGTGCTGGTCGTCGAACGTGAAGAGGTAGCAAAGGTTCACGGTGCCCAGCGTCCCGTTTACTACCTCCGTGAAGTACTCACACCAGCTAAACAGTAGTACCCGCACTACCAGAAGTTGGCCTATGCCGTATGGATGACAACACAAAAGGTGCGGCATTATTTCGCGGAGCACCCGATCATCATCGTCACTAAAGCTCCGCTGAAAAACATACTCACCAAACCAAATGCTACGGGTCGAGTATCTCAGTGGTCCATCGAGTTGGCGCCACATGATATCTCCTACGTCAATCGAACAGCTATCAAATCACATGCCCCCTAGACTTCTTCATCAACTGGATCCAGGCACAAACGCCGGCTGCTCCAGACACATCGGGCTCCTGGACCATGTACTTCGACGGATTAAGATGAAACATGGGCGCCGGTGCTGGCGTCGTCCTTATATCACCTCAAGGCGACAAGATGAAGTATGTACTAAGGATGAATTTCCCGCTACCAACAAACAACGAAGCAGAATATGAAGCACTGCTGCACGGCATGCATGTGCATGGCCAAAGCATGCGGCACCACGCGCCTAGAGATCTACGGGGATTCGAACCTAGTCGTACACCAGTCGATGAATCTGTGTGATGCGGTCAGCGACAACATGATTGCCTACCGTGATATGTACCGCTCGATGGAAGGTAAATTAAAAGGCTGTGAGCTGAAGCACATAGGAAGGGCCAGCAATGAGGAAGCCAATACTTTGGCAAACATTGGCTCCACATGCTCTGCAATTCCAGGCGGAGTCTTCTACAAAGTAATCAATCAAAATTCCATTAAGGTCAAAACCCCTGCACCCCCACATAGTCGAATACCGACTCGGGGGCTGCGCATGAAGCAGCCAACAAAAACATCATCATCGGCCCAAGTCAGCAAGTTCTACTCCTTGAGCGAATTTGGACTGAGCCTTTTCTTGCGTATTTACTTCGGCAGGAGCTACTTGACGACCCAGCGGAAGCACGACGTATCGTACGCCGATCTAAAGCATACACAGTGGTAGCAGGCGAACTCTACAAACGGGGTACATCAGGTATATTTCAACGGTCCATCGTAGTCGAAGATGGAAAAGCTTTGACGTGGGAGATACATGAGGGCACTTGCGTCCACAACGCGAGCAGCCGAGCACTTGTCGCCAAAGCCTTCAGAGCTGGATTCTATTGGCCAACAACAACCACAGACCCTAGGGATCAAGTCATGAAGTGCGACCCTTCTCAACGCTTCGCACCAAAAACACATGCTCCAGCCACAGACTTGATGACGATACCTCTTTTGCGTGGCCTTTCATGCAGTGGGGACTCGACCAAGTCGGGCCAATGCCGAAATCTTCGCCAGGAGGACATACTTATTTATTGGTCGATGTCGATAAGTTCACCAAGTGGATAGAAGCTATACCAGTCACCAATCAAACAACTACAACTGTTAAATTCTTCAACGGCATCACTTGCCGCTTCGGTGTACCACATATCATCATCACGGACAACGGAAGTTACTTTGCCTCTGATGAGTTCCATAAATTCTGCGAAAAGCAGCCGAAGGGTACGCACACGAAGCTTTAACAAATGTGATCTAGTTGACATAGGCATCCCAGATGGGCCCGCCGAAGATAGTACCCGTGGTTTACTGGAAGACCATTACCCGAAGGTTATGAAGCCCGGAAGCCCATGAAGACGTCGACTATGGCAAGTAGAGATAGATTAAGAATATAGAGATTTGTAACTTCACGGGTCGGATTCAAAGAGTCCCCCGGCAATTGTAACTTGTGTAATACGAAACCCTCGGCTCTGCCTCCTATATAAGGGGGAGCCGAGGGACAAAGAAAGGACCGATCTTATTGTCAATCCAACCCTAGTTTTTAGCAGTCGAGCACCTTTTCCGGCTGAAACCTTCGAGATCTACTTGCCCTCTATTTCCTCGAAACCCAAGTCTACAAATTGTAGGCATTGACAAGTTAATACCTTGTCAATTGGCACCGTCTGTGGGGATTAGAGGCGACAAGGAGCTGATCTCGATGGCACGTTCAATATCGTCGACATCTTCGGTGGCAAGCAACGCGATGGACGGGGGTAAACACATCGAAACTGGTCTCGTTGATTTTGTACGTCACCCTCCCGTCCGTGTGGATGCATATGCATATCTGGAGGAGCCAATGGAGATGACGTTCGGAGGTTTCCACTTCCGCGTCGGGAAGGAAGGATCGCATTGCCTCGTGACACCGGTTTCATCGGGATCGTCGGCGGTCGACTCCAATTTCTCGGGATCATCATCATCGTTCGAGACAGGCGCCGAGGAGATCTCGCCGCCACACTTCGTCAAGTCTGCGTCAAGCGGAAAACTCACGACATCTTCGGCAACATGTCCTTCGGGTCGCCTGCATACTCAGATCTGAGCAGCGACTCAGAGAGCATCGACAACTTCGACTTCATCGACAGATCCACCTCAGTTCGAGCGGTCCTCACCGATCCAAGCGACGGTGTCACCAACTCCAGGAGGAACAACCCGACAACATATCATCAAGTCTATGTAATCGGAGAGACGAGTCGCCCACAGGAGGAAACATCAGACGCTTTCGATGGTTTGGCAAATCCATACATCGATCCCGAAGATCTTACACGAGGATTGGGGACCAAATATATCGGTACCGCACCTCGTCAGAAGTTACAACTTCCACAAGCAGCTTGGGATAAAGCGGCAAGAGCCATGAGTGGCGCGGAGCCGATGACTACCGCTGCCACTTTAGAGGAGACGCAAGCGTATCAATATAGACTCGCTCAGGCGAGAAGAGAAATAGAAAAAGAAAAGATAGTACTTGAGCAAAGGAAAGCCGCAGCTTCTGCATCAAGCAGGCGAAGAGCTGACCTAAGTCGACAGTCGAGAACTTCAGATGATAACCACAGAGCAGCGCGCGATAGAGGGAGATCCCGCCTGCAGCATATACCCGAGCACGAACGGGAGTACTTGATCCAGAATCTTGACATGTCCTTTATGTCGATAGACACAAGAGGGAACATTGTCCCCAAAACACCGGAAGCGGGGTATATGGCGGCTCAAGCTTTTATATTAGCGTCAAAGCCACCCACTGGAGACCCGTGAGAACCACTGTATCAGATGTTCATAATAGGAGTTGGAGTCATGGGAACAGCATTCGTAGGACCTAGTACACCACAACCCGACAGTGCTCCAAGGCGAAATAGTCCTCGACCCACCCCAGTGGCGCGAGACCCTCCACGAGCAGACGTGGCGAGGAATATAGAAGCTCAAGATATAGTAGACAGAGCAAGAGAAAGTAGATCTAGGCGATATTCGCCAGAAGTCGAGGAAGAGGATATGTGTGGACTACCCTGCTTCACTCGACGAGTTCGCATAATACGGGTTCCCTCTGGTTTTAAATTGCCAGATGGATATAAAAAATATGATGGTCTGCAAGATCCCGAAGATTGGTTGATTGATTTCTTGGAGACAAGAAATTGCTGGGTGGATCAAGAGCAACAGCTATGCAGAGTGTTCAAGTACATCTCAGCGGAGCCGCAAGATCATGGATAAAAAAGTTACCAGTGGGATCTATCGACATCTGGGAAACTTTCGAGGAGCTATTCATCAAGAATTTCCGCTCCACGTGTAAAAAACCCGCATCCATAGAGCAGCTAAGGGCCTGCAAGCAAAAGTTTGGTGAACCAATGAGGACATACATTCAGCGTTGGAACATCATAAAGAATTCTGCTGAAAACGTATCCAACGAAAGAGCGATAGATGTGTTTGTCGCGGGAATCCAGCGAAAAGACTTCATCGAGGACTTGGGCATGTCCAATCCAAAAACAATCGCGGAACTCATGGACATAGCGAATCGCTGGGCAGATGGAGAAGATGTTGTGCATAATAAACGGCACAGGTCACCCGAGGAGGACCGCAACATAAACAATAACCAAAATAGGCGACGATATTCTAGTCCGTACGCAGATTACGACAATACCGGCCACGTAGCGGCCGGCTCCCGAGGAAACAGTGGTGGAAATAATCGGGAGGATTATCAAAGAAGCAACGAACAGCGTGACGCGTCAAGTTCTAGTAGACAAAATAATCGGCCAAGGTTCTAGAGGCCATACAATATATCACCCGATGATCTCTTCAATGGACCATGTCAGATGCATTTTTATCTCGACAACGAGGGAAAAAGACAGTCAGGACACCTTCAGAAGGACTGCCGAACTTTTCAAGCGTTGCACCGGCACGCAGCATACCACAATGCACAGGCAGCAAATAGGGGGAACCCGCAAGGGCCAAGGGGTGAGATTCATCTTCCACCTCCACCCGCAATTACCGATGAAAATCAACATTAGCTGCAGCTGGCGGCAAACCCAGTCAACGGTCCATACATCGGTACAAACGGAGCGGTGGCGATGATCCAGAAGGGCAGGCCCCCGAATAGGGCCCAGAAGGTGATTTCGTGGCAGGTGTTCATGGCGGAAAAGATGCCTCCACCAACAGTCGAGTATCTGAATTGGTCGGGACACGACATTGGGTTCACGCAAGAAGACCATCACCTCAAGTTCCATGACCAGGGCAATCAGCGCTGATCCTTCCAGCAGTAATCGCAGGATTCGACGTCTCGCGGGTGTTCATAGATGGAGGAAGCAGCATAAACCTCATGTACGCAGATACATTGAGGAAAATGAAATCTCTCTGGCAAACTTGACCCCAACCGACACGCGTTTTCATGGCATCACACCCGAAAAACCCAGTTACCCAGTGGGAAAGATCAATCTCGACGTTCAGTTTGGAACCCGAGATAATTACAAAAGAGAGAAGCTGGAGTTTGAAGTCGTGGATTTCCCATCACAATATCATGCCTTACTGGGGCGACCAGCTTACGCTAGATTCATGACAGTACCACATTATACATACTTGCTATGGAGGCTCCCCGGACCCAAGGGCCCAATCACGGTGAAGGGAAGTTTTGCCCTGGCAGATAAGTGCGATAAGGAGTTTCATAGGATGTCAGAAACCTTCGGGATGCAGGCAGAGTACATGGCGTAGAAATTGACAATTGATTATGACGTGCTACCCAACGGAGGAAGGCCACTTAAGGAGCAAACTTTCGACACCTCAAAAAACTCAAAGGAAGTGCAGATTCACCTGATGGATGCTAAGAAGACGACGGCTATCGCAACAAACATGGATAGCGCATAGGAAAGCGTGCTCATCGAGTTCCTTCCGTGAGCGCTGGGAAATCTTCGCATGGTGTCCAGCTGACATGCCAGGAGTACACAGGGAACTTGCCAAGCACCAGCTTAATCTGGATCCACGAGCCAGGCCGATTCGACAATCTTTGCGGCGTTTTTCTGAGCCAAACCGCAAAACTATGCTATCTGAGATTAATCGACTCAGAGAGGCATGATTTATCAAGGAACTGCACACTGAAGCCACTTGGGTAGCTAACCCAGTGCTGGTCCCGAAGAAAAACATGGAGGTCCTTTGCATGTGCATCGACTTCACGTGCCTCAATAAACATTGTCCAAAGGATCACTTCCCCCTCCCGAGGATCGATCAAATTATCGACTCCACGGCAGGCTGCGAACGTCTTTCCTTCCTGGATGCATACTCTGGTTACAACCAGATCCGATTGAAAGAAGAAGTTGAAGCCAAAACAGCTTTTATAACCCCTTACGGCGTGTTCTGTTACAGAACAATGTCTTTTGGGCTGAAAAACACCGGAGCAACATATCAACGGATGATGCAGAAATGTCTCGCCACGCAGATTGGCAAAAACGTTCAAGTGTACATCGACGATGTCGTCATAACAACAAAGCAAGGATCATCCTTGATCGATGACCTTAAGGAAACTTTCGACAACCTCGACAAGTTCTGCCTCAAACTTTCGACAAGAACTGCTGAGGTGCGACACTTGGAGCACTTCATCGCTTGTACTTCTACTGGATCGTGAGATCTGCATCGCTGTACATCTTCATCAAGAATGTTCGTTTGGAACATAACGCTTTCGGTCTTCAATTGTATGAACATTGAATCCCTTTGTTACCTTACATTTACATAGAATAGATATTGGCCATATTATTCTCTCGGTAGAAATTTTTTGTTTTCTGCAACGGGGCCCTACAGTATATTATGTATCACGTTCTTGGTTACATGTTTTGGTCAAACTAGTATGTTAGGGCATGAGAGGGGAACGCGTGCATTAGTTGGAGTATTCTGGTAGTATGGAAGTAGACAATGATTGAAAGTTTGGATCCTACTATGATTTCTACCTTTGTGTTGTTACCTCATTAAGGATACTAAATGCATTTGTTACTATGACAAGGTGATCTCATATCTTCTGAGGTATCATATTTGATATTCAACACCATGCCATAGAAGCAAAGGCAATACTCTATTGATCTAAAATCTGGTTTGTCGAGTTTTCTCTTACTAGATATTGCATCATAGCAACCATAGAAAGTGATGCCCATATAAATATTTATCAAAAAACATTATAAAGTTACATCAATATTATGCCTTCTTTGAAGTGTTTTGATTCCATCCTGTTTATGAGAGAGTAGACAAGTGAAATTGTAAACCCGAGTCTGTTTTTAATCATAATAAACACCTTTTGCTTGGATTTGCAAGTCCTTTTTATTTCCAGCATTTATTTAATCTAAATATACAAAAATATTTCTCTTGTATTTAGTTATCTCATATAGTTTACACCACTACAAACACCATTACACTTTATCTTTGCATTGCATTTAGTTTATCTTTCTTATATAGTTTGCTCACTTATGGTTTAGCTTGCACACATACTTTAGTTTATTTACGTGTTAGTACTCCCTCCGTCCCAAAATGTAAGGCGTCTAAGGACTGGTTAAAAGTCAAACTTTACTAATTTTGACCAAATATTTAGAAAAATATATTTACATCTACAATATCGAATGGACATATTAAGAAAATATATTTTATGGTGAATTTATTCATGTTGATTCAGTATTGTAAATGTTTATATTTTTGTGTATAAATTTGGTCACACGTAAAAAAACGCTGACTTTTGACAAATCCTTAGACGCCTTACATTTTGGGACGGAGGGAGTACTTGCTTAGAGCAAAGTTGACACATCTTCGCTTTATTTTATCATTTATTTTCAATTCTAATAGCAAACCTTGTGCTTGACAATCCTTGATGAAGTTGGGGATACAAGGCAACACTTTTTATTTTATTTTGAACCATAGTGAATCTGATGCCATCAACGATCCATGTAACCATTTGAGCTGGACAACGACACGACTCTCCAGCTGGCCCTCAAGGCCCTAGATCTAGAGGAGCTGACTATGTGGCCCCAATTCCCGCCGACACTTCTTGAGTCGGCGGCGCAGCAGCGCCAAGCGACGCCTCCGGTGACACCACCGCAACAACGGGCTCCGGTACAACCATGGTCGTAGTGGAGCGCCCGCACGGGTGTGCGCGTGTGGCCCGCGCGGGTGGAAGCGTGAGGGCCTAGGCCTCGTATGCATTGGCCTCCTGCTCCCGCGCCATTATGGTTGAATTTTCTTCACCATGAACAACGACAAGGAGGACAACGCATAGGCCTCGCAGCCACCACAAGCCCTAGCAAGGGTTTTGCATTTAATAAAATCTTATGAGAGAAAAATGCGTCAGCCCGCTGGGTGCATGTGCGGACCATGGGAGAAGAACTGATCTGTTTGTGTCCTTCAGTGGATCGATTTTGGTTTGCTATTTGTAGCGCTTGAACCACTTAGAAGCCCTCTATAAGGTTCATCTAACATGTTGTGCACACGAATACGATCGCCTGATATATCCAATACACGCGTGAATTTGGTTTTGAGGAATAAAATAAGAGGATGCAGCAAACGGCCGCTCGACACCGATGCCCTGCTAAACGTGGTAGTAATGGTAGCCACTGCTGTGGCGTCACCGGGGCGTCACCCTGGCCGCGCCGCCCAATTGGCCGACGGCGGAGGCCCGTGCAAAGGTTAGAATCATGGTCGCCACCGGAGGCAGCGGCGAGCAGTGATGGTGTAGCTCGAGCAGGGGAACGGCCGGATGCAGCCGCTATGATAGGCCATCAACGTCGCTGAATCACTCGAGCGCCCTCCGTCCATGGCGGGACCCACCGTCCAGGGCGCACACTCCAAGCCCCGTAGGCGTGCCCCTGTCGGGGAAGGGCGCCGCGCCGTGGAGCGCCATCATCGCCGTCAAATACCATCATCACCGCATCCAGCCCGATCGATCGAGCGTCCACGCCGGCCGCGACGGCCAGAGACCACCGGCGAGCTTGCCTCGAGCGCCGAGCCTAGAGCTCGGATTTCATAGGTGCCGACTGCCGAGGGCCGGTCAGAGCAGTGCGGCTAGCTGGCACGCCACGACTCTGCGTGAGGATTTCGAGCACCAGCCGCGCGCGCCCATGAAACTTTCAGGGTGGGCCCGCTCTGTCATGATCGAACCTTGTGGCTACCAAACGTATTGCAGTGAGATCGCCGCAAGTGATACCGTATAAGCAATCTCAGCTATCCTACTTATCTCTCAAGAAACCAGCTATAGTAAATACTAGAATGGTCCTTGCATTAGCGTACTGTATATGTTTGGAGCTTGCTTGACAAGAGACATGTGCACATTAACCATGGAACCCAAGGTCTAATTTTCAACCATGAATGACATTTCCCCCAACTCTCGCCTTCGAAACCTAACACTAACAGGGTTGTTCTAACTTGTATGAACCCCGACGTTGGAAATTAAACTATGCGTCTAGTTCTACGACAAAATGCACGCTTCCATTTTTCTCCAAAATGAGCTCTTGGTCATTTGGATATGAAATCATGTGATTAAAATGGTCAAATGGGAAATTGACTTTGATGTCACCTTCAGTCAAATGCAACATGGAAAATGCAAAATGTGTACAAACATGATATATGGGTGTTCACATGAATTTACGAATAATACAAGTCGAATAGAGGTAGAATATGAAGATAAAGAACAATTTGCGTGTAGGTTATCCTTATTAGCCCAATTAGAAACACTGTAAACTCGTTCACTCGCAAGTTAGCTCCCCCCCCCCCCTAAAATCTTCATCCTCTCACTTGTGCATCCTTTCTTCATCCTGCTAGATCGGACGAACGACTGTCACCCCCTTTATATTTCCATGACATTTTCTCCTTCTTAATCTTGAGGTTGAAAACTTGAGTGATCACGAGAAACCCCTTAGTTAAATGTTTTGCTAAAACTAAATTGTCTAAAATTTAAACTAAGGAAAATAATATTCCCTATAGGTGTATCTAGACCTATTTAAGTTCTAGATATATCCATACTACTTGAAAATAATATGAATCGGCGGGAGTATATAAGTTTCAAGAAAATAAACAATGAAAAGTAATAGAAAATTTAAATTGAATAAATTAATTAACTAATAAAAAATGAACGGTGCAATTATCAAATGGAAACTCTAATAATATATTTGTTTACTTTTATTTTGGCTTTTTCATCATTTGATTTCTAAAGTTTCATTTTTTCCTTCCTATATGGTAACTCTAATATTTTCTAAGTCCTCCATGTTCTAAGAATTCACCAGTACTATGTCCCTCACATTTTTTTATAGGAATATTTTGGATAAGGATGTGGCTAGCTAATTGAATTTTTGTCTATCGTGAACCATGCGCCAACAAAAAGTATCGAAACATTGTCTGCAAATCATCCAAAAAAAAATGTGTGGGAAGAAGAGGGAAACAATAATGGTGCTGAAAGCTAAGAGGCTTGTTCTTACTAGTATTGATGCTAGATTTAAGAAATTAAATTAGCCAAGCGTGTGTAGTTCATGGGACTGAATGCACATATCCATTTTGTAGTTCATGAGCTTGCAAATAAAATAATGGGACTAAAATGGTGAAGTGAAAGACTAAATTGGAGTCACCTTCAGTCAAATCCTACATGAAAATGCAAAATGTGTACAATATTTGTATATGGGTGTTCAGTATAGAATATATGGAAAGTACATTTTTTGAATAAAGTTAAGAGGCTTTAGGGTTTGAAGTTATGAAGATAAAGGATAATTTGTATACAATTCATCGTTATCACCCCAATAAAAACCCGAGAATGTGTCATTCTTTGTGGTCTCACTCGTGCATCCATTGTTCATCCTCCTAGGTCATCGAAGGGGCGAGTGTCACTTCCCTTGTCTTTTCACCTCGGGTTAGACTGATAATATTTGCTCAATTTTAATCTGTGGTTGAAGAAAAGGGAAGCGGTTCCTACAAACCATAATTTGAACGGGTTTGCTAGGCTAGAGGATTCAAAGATTAGATGAGACGACTTAGTCACAAGAAAATCATAATCAGCCTAGGTGGTGGCCAGATGCTTAGTTTAACCTTTGAAGACGGGAACACACAAATGGACAGACAAATCTCCGATTGGAGGTGCTTTGTTTCCAAGACAGGCAGCTTGGGCAGACATTTGGTCGTAGCGTAAAGACATGGCCGAGGACGCAAGGCCGCTGGAAACATGGGTAAATGGCACACGGCCAAGACAATGATGGGTCGCTTTATAATGATCATGCCCTCTCGATCTAGCATGATCCTCCCTGGTGAGACAGGAGGAGCGCTGTCTGCCCTGCCGCCTGTGCCTGTGGGAAGAGATAGATTAGTTCCGAGGCGCATGATGCGTTTCGGTAGTAACCCCCGGCTCGGCCATGCATGCAGCCAGAGATGATGGCTTTTCTCTTCTCTTCTCTCGCATTCGCATACCCTCGCTCGTCCATCATCTCAGATCTTCTCCCGAAGAGACAAACGCTTGTTAAAGAAAGGCGATCGAGGGGGAGAAAGGCGGAGGCCAAAAGACGGTGAATCTTGGATTCTTCTTCCCCCTTTGCGCAATCATGCGCGAGCTGCCCGCGTGTCGGCCTCCTGTCCGGGTAGGGCTTGTGTTTTTATACAGAGGTACGGCCAGCACAATACGCATGTTGTCTCCTTCCGTGCTGACCATTGCGCTCTAAAATTTATGCAGGTGGGGGAGAATGTTCCACTGCGTGCGTTATCCAATGCTCCCTGTGAACAACCCGATGTTTCACCGTGTTTGCTAGGAGGTCAATTTTCTAATATATGGAGTCTTCTGTCTTCGAAACAATGGAGTTGAGAACACGGCAATCGTATGCCATGTCGTTTGGATCTCACAAGAGTAGAAAAAATTATAGGAGCAACTTCACATGAAACAATAACATGTACTATAATTCTTTGGTTTGCCAAGTAAATTTTGTTTGGTAGATCTTTCTCTAATTCTTTGATGGATTTATTTTAGACCAATTTGATAGACAAAGGCGAGTTTAGGTAGGCCGATAGTCACTAACGATAGACGTTCTACAGGTTATACCAAAACCTATTTCCATAGGATTCCCGCGATTAATTTTGTGCACAAATTTTATTTAAAAATTGCCATGAGCAGTTGTATTTTCGCGAAATGGGGGCTGACCCGGCCTCTGCATCAATTGATGCACGCAGCCCTCTTTTATTACCCAGATAACATAATCTTTAGTTTTACAATTCACGAATCACAAAGCGTGTACACAAAACTAGCCAATGAAAAATAAGAGAGACTCGCTTATACATCCGAAAGTCGTTTAAAAGGACGCCAGCCATCCTGGTTGTATATAGCCCGTGCCACCGCATCCAGTCGGCGGCATCCAGCATGCATAGGCTCGCGTTGCGTCTCCGGCAGTAAAAGAGACCATTCGTGGATCCAGTGTGAAACCATGAGCAGTTGTATACACAAGATGGAACCAACGTACTCCAGTACTCCAGATGAGCATATGAAAAAGTCAAATTCGTATGTTTGCAAAGAAAATATCCACACCAATTTTATGGTCACTGATGATTACGGTAACCAATGCTATTTCAGTATCAAGTATGGAGCATGCACATGTAGTGAACGTATTACTAAACCAAACTTGCAAAAAAAAATCTGCCAATGGTTCAATTTGTACTATAGAAGTTCCTCTTACCTAATAATATCCTATAGGCCACAACTAAGATATTTGTTAAACTATATTCTTAGAGATCTCTATTAGGGTGTTTGAGGATATTAAATATATACATATTACACACATACACACAAAATATGTCTATATATACATAAATATATATGTGTAAAGGAAATTAATTTAAGGGCAAATTTTGTTACAACATACAATTTAAATGTAGCACGAGCAAATAATAATACTCCCACGTCTAAAATAAGTGTCTCAACTTTTCCTAGATACAAATGTGTCTATAACTAACTAAAATACATCGAGATATATCCGCATCTAGACAAAACCAAGATACTTATTTTAGCACGGAAAGTGTAACAATATGCAATACAAATTTAGGCATCAACAAATATTTCGCCACCAATAATGTTATGTTTACGGAAATATAGTTACATAATTTTCTACGAACGGCTCTGTTGATGTCCCACGATGCATGCACTTTTTTTTGGAACAACTCCACTATTCCTTCTAGTCATGTAATCCATAACAAAATTATGTAGTAATATTTCTGTATCTGTATCATTGTTGTTTGGCTACATGCTTATGTGATTCACTATGTAAGGTAAGTAAAATAAAAAATTGTACTCTTTAAAAATATAAATGTTAAAAATAAGGTTAAGAAAGTATAATAGTTGATTATAAAATAATTTTTAATTTCATCCGAGTCAGGATATTGTTTCGACTGTGTCTCCAATTAGGTTAAATTAATGCATCTCATTTTTAGGCACCAATTTAGGAAAAAACATACATACACATCACATAAAACATTCCTACATGTTGAAGAGCCAAGAATCTTTTGAAACCTCGTAGAACAAAATGATCTAAGTGGTTGAGGAAGAAGCTCGAATAAGATAAAGTAAAAGGATATTATAATTCGTGTTTGAGAAAACTACTATAAATTTGAATCAACATTATTGCGAAAAATATAGGAGCTGTTATTGCAAAGATTCTAGGGGATTTGCATATCGCTATGGAACTCTAGGTTGGTCCAATAATTCTCTGGAATGAACTTTTCTTTCGTTTTTCACATTCTCTATTTTTAATACTTTTTCATGGATGTCAAAACTTAATTAACATTGTGTTCTTACACATTCTGCATTTATTGCGATCTTTGAAATTTCACTAATTTGCAAACAACGTGTATGACATACACAAACATTTCCTATACACGATTAGAATATCCTTCTATTCAGGGACGGAGAGAAGGGGGGACGAGGGGGGGCTTAGCCACCCCCATGATTTTGATTTCATGAGGAACACTACTCACTAAAACTCTAATTTCTTGTTGATTTAGCTAACTCTGCCCCCCTCATCAACTTTACAACACTATTTTGCCCCCCTCAATGTGGGAAGCTGGCTCCGTCCCTGCTTCTATTGGAAATATAAGCAGGTGCCCATCTAATGCATTTTTTCCTTTGAGATGGAGAAAACTGCAGGTGGAGTAAGAGGGTACAGTCTAGAGGACTTAAGTGCCATAGCAATTTTAGGAGCCCTCGCACATTAGATCTTCAATCCATCGCTATATAATTGTTGAAAAATACTTCCATGAAGGAAATAACCGAATAACTTTTTTAAAACATTAATTACGTATATATGTACCACAGTACCATGGTAGGTTGGGTCCAAATTTGATCCTCACATCAACAAGGTCTGTCAAACTTCACAAGTATTCCCAGTGAAGGAAGTATCTTAATTCCTTTTAATACAACCACCGCAGATATTCCTGCCTTGGACTACACATATTCACATTCACTAGAAATAATAAAAATTCTATCTAGTTGGTACATCTAGGCATCAACCTGACTACTCTACATAAAGAATAATGAATACAATATACATTTGAAGCTTCTAAATTCTAACAAACTAGGGAAGAATTGCCTAAGACACTACCCGTATGTTGGAGGCATGCCGTTTTAAGAATGAGCTTATCTGGCTCCACAAGGAATTTCTGGAACCAAAGAGCCGTACACTAACTGATTTCGTGGACCCTGTTCTTACAAATTCTAGCTCCCGGGATACACCATGTTCTTCATAGCTCGGATCATCAAGGAATGGGAGGTCAATCAAACCCTCAGACTCCACGTTCTTAAGCCATCCTCGGAGTAAATAGTTTATAACCTGAGTAAATACGAATGTTCAGCAGACATCATTATTGTTTAAACAAAAGGGTTGGTACCAAAACTAGCTAGCCACGAACCACGAATAAAGACCCCAGTTGGTACCAGAGCTTAGACTTCACAACAGGTGTAGTTTCCAAGGACTTAAGACCAATACTAACATCTTAAATTTTGCTTTAGTTGAGATTAATCAACTAAATATTTCTTCACAAAGTGAAGTGGCACAGCTAAAACAATAGTACTCGTACACGCATAGTGATTGACAAAAAATGTCGAAAATGTAATGAGAAACATGCTAATATATCCGTATGCATGCAACTTTCTCACAAGAAAATGCTAATGTATTTTTGTCTGTGCACTATGCACTGGATGTAAGTTTTCTGTCATATGTGTTAGCCAGTCCAAATGGCAACGAATTTTTTCCAGCCCTTTCAGGCTAGCACCAGCCCAGTTAACAAAAGCAGGATTATGACGCAGCGTGTGGCTGATGGGGGCGCTCTATCGGTCACAATCGTTGCAAAATTAGAAGTGTAGTGGTGTGAAATGTTACATTCTAAGAGTACAGAGTACATTTCTGTGAATTGATTGCTTACAAGTATAGTTTTGACAAAAGAAGTGTAGATTTGTGATACTTACTCTAATAAGAAAAGGCAAAAGCTAACTGATTGCAATTCTCTCCTGAAGGTTTTTGACCCAGGCACAAGAGAGAGATCGCCAGCCAGCCTCATCGCAAAGGAATTCCATAGATGAAAACCAGAAGATAGAAGAGTTCAGTTAGTCTATGCTAGTAGAAAGGTTACTGGTGTTGCCCATAACCTTGCCCAGCATGGGCGTAGAGAGTTGTGTCGTGGTGTAATGCAGAACAATGTCCCGGCGTGTGTGGCGGGGATTGTTTTGCAAGAATGTAAGGAAAGTGTTATTGCTTAATTAATACACAACTCTTTTTTTTTTAAAGGCAAAAGCTACAAGCAAAATTGCATATTTCTGATTTTTCTAACTTCTTTCAGGTTCAAATTAAATTTCAAAAAGGGCAATGCAGTGCTCCAAGAATGATCTCCCAACGTGTTGATTTTAAAAGTTGCATGTTCGCAGCCTGATGGTAGTTTGCTATAGGTATTTCCTTATAACAGAATGTCCATAATCCATAATGAACTCACAATTGTAATGATATAAATCCAAAGGGAAACCCACAATTCTAATAACTGATATAAATCCTCATCGTAAATGATATAAATCCAAAGGGAACCCACAATTGTAACAGGAAATGCAATGGTTTACCTCAGGAACCTCATCGTGAGGACAGTGACCGGCAGGGCTGATTTGATAATAGGGTGCTTCTGGCACCTGCTGCTTGACTCTAGTACCCCAAAAAGGTCCAACCCAAGGATCTTCTTTCCCATACATAAGAGAAATGGGAATACCCTGACTTCGGCACCTGAGAATGGCCAGTGTTAAAATGGAAAACATTTTAGAAGCAATAGAGAAATTCATCACTTGGGCTATCCACTTCACCTAGAAAGTGCCTCCTGGAAGGATATCTGACCCATTGGAGCAAACATAATGGAGGCAAATGATGCAGCAGCTGCTGGGTGCTCCGTTGTCTCTATAATACGCGAGAACACCTTATCAATATTTGTTGAGTGGTCAGCATATACTTGCCTGAGTATCTTCTGTATACTTCTCGGGTCACTTATCTTCTGCCACCTGCATCACAAAAGGATTAATTGACTGTATCCAATTTATAGGATCCAAATGCCTGGATAACGAACATAGTTCTGACGATGTACAAATCGCACAGTTAACATGACAACCTAGTAAGCGGAGAGAAATCATAATGCAACTGGAGAAGAAATACCGTAAATTCTATGCGGGGGTACATAATTAATGTATGAAAATGTACTTTCATTTTTGCAAGAGTTGAAATGTCAGGTTATCTCTAAGATTTCATGTAAAAGGTTCATGAAAGAAAATGAGATAGACTGCCAGAATAACAATGACATGCACAAATAAAACATAACTTAAGTCCAGAAATTTTAAGATTATGCAACTTGAATGCATGCGAAACCTAGTAAGTAACACGTACACTGTTTCAGTAAGTTTCCTCACAGATGATGGAAGAGGAAATGTCCCAGCCCATGGAAAAATCTTTGACAAATGAGGAGATCTTGAAGGGTTAGGAAGGAAACCCCAAAATGGTGTTGCATTAAGCAATGTAACCCCCTTTACAAGGTGTGGACTGGATGCAGCAAGATATAGAGCAACAAAACCCCCAAGAGAGTTTCCTACAATATAAACGGGTTCACCAATAACCTGATAGAGGGCAAAAAAATTAGCTTACGAAAAATGAGATGTAATTTTAATAGTTGAAGATAAGCCGTCGAAGTGATCCTTAATAGGAATATTTTAAATAGTATAAAAGGCATAAATAATTATATGATTGACATAACGACCCTGTGAAAGATGCATTAGCATTTATAACCACCAACGTCGGACCTGTCAACACAAAGATCAATTATATTCACAGGACCATCCTTAATCACACGATCCAAAACCAGCAAAACATTGATCAATCATGTGTGAACTATAAATCATTTTATTTTCATTAAGAATTTGTGACCCTCAAAGAAGTTCACATAGTGTTCCACATTTGTGAATAAACTAAAACCCGATTATGCGGTTATGAAGAGTTTGAATATACATGATATATGTGATTCTTGTCCAGCCGACCATAATTAGATTCTCACAAGTCTATGTATAGGACTACTAAAAAGATGCCTAGATGATTAAATTGCCGTGGAATTTCATTCTTGTTATTTGTTACCCCTTGGTACTAGAATCAAAATTGTTTTACAAGTGAATTTGCCGTGGAATCATGTGTGAATTATTAATCATTTACTTTCATTCAGAATTTCTGCTCCTCAAGGAAGTTTACTGTCAAGCTTCATGCAATAGCCAACGCAACCAAAAGTATCCAGTTATACACTTCAAAACACCCACTCTCACGTGTGACGGGATGGAGAAGAGAAAGCAACACATGGATAGAAGAAGAGCAAATAAAGAGGCCAATACGTGGATAAAGAGGGAGGCAACAATAATTTTAGGATAAATTGCGAAAACCAAGACACGAACTCAAGACCCTAGGCCCTGATACCATGTCAAGCTTCCTGCACTATCCACCGTAACCAAAAGTACAAACTTATAGAAAGGGCTAGTACAATCCACGTATACACTTCACAACATTCACATAGTGTTCCAGATTTGTGAATATATTAAAACCCGATTATGAGGTTATGAAGTGCTTAAATATACATGATATATGTGATTCTTGTCCAGCCGACCATAATTAGATTCTCACAAGTCTATGTATAGTACTAAAAAGATGCCTAGATGATTAAATTGTCATGGAATTTCATTCTTGTTATTTGTTACCCCTTGGTACTAGAATCAAAATTGCTTTACAAGTGCATTCGCATGAAGTAAGGAGATGTGCAATACAAGTGTCAATTAAGGAGTATGGCACCTACAGTAGCAACATGAGATCAATTCTTACAACCAAGCATTTCTGCTTGATAAAAGTAAAATAGCTAACTTGCTTGGTAATTACTGGAGGACTCCCGAGAGTGCAAAACACACGAAGCTTTGAGAACTTGGAAGACATGTTAGCAAAATGAACACTGGATGACACAACTAAGATTCCACCATTCAAAAAAGACACAAAGATTCCGAAATGGTACCTCTTCAATGAAATGCTGGACCTGATTATGCCACAAGTCTACAGAGTACACCAATTCATCAGCCCATGGCTGTGAATCTTGTCCAAAACCCCAATATGACCCCTCCTCTTGCTCCCCTTCATCCTTAGGAGCAGGGTCTTCACATGGCAATGACATTCCCTGCCCTAGAAAATCCATCGTCCACACCTTGTAATCACGACCAAGATCCATCAGTTGCTTCTCATAATGGAATGTGCCCACCCCAAAGCCTGGTAAAAAAAGCACTGCTGGGGCGTTGCTATTCTTGGTGCCAGACTTCTCGTAGTACACCGTCAGCTTCGGCTTCCACTCCCACAAACCGGTACTGATTTGAGAACTGTCTGGTCCGTCCGGCAGACCCGGAATCGCCACTCTCCTGACCTCACCAACCTTCTGGGGGATGCCTTGGAGAGCCGAATTGACGTCACTTACATTGAAGCTATGGCTGACGCCAAGCTTTCCTGAATCACCTGGATTTGAAGCTCTCCCTGTCCCAATACACAGAATTGCACTTTTTCTTGGCCGAACAAGCTTGGTCTGGCGCGTAGCAAGACCCGTGCCGAGAAACCTCCGAGCACTGCTAGATGTTTGATGAAATGCCAAGCAGGAGTGGCTGGAGGAAACCACTTCCATGACCGTTCGGTAGCTAGCACACTAGTTCTGCAAGAGAGGAGCGAACTAATTAAATTCACTACGTTGTACAGGAATAAAGAATTTCAGAGTCTGTCTATATAGAGATATGATCGCAGAAATGAAAGTGTTTTTTTTACTGTCATACATGAGAGACATCCAGTAGAATAAGCTACATACGGATCCGAACCTACAAATCGGCTCAGGAGTTAACTGAATCCGACTAAAACGGATGACCCATTTTATGCTTGTTCCGCCCACAAAAAGGCAGACGGGATCTTACCAGATTGGCACCATTTTTCTATACACAAAAATGGTACTGTACTATGAACAAGCAAGGGCGTCAGGCATGGCGGGAGTAGAGCTGAGCTCAATTTTTTCAGGGATGACTTGGATTGGGTTGCACGCGTGAAAGAAAATACCATAAAAAACACTGAGAACAAACGGAGCAAGTCTGGGTTGCTCACCAGCAAAAGGACTCGATCAAGTCCGGGTGGATCTCCACGCCACGCCAGCACAATCAGAACGAAGGAGGAAGAACTCCTTCCAGGTGGCGTGGTTTGGTACCCGAGGCGTGTTCCGCGGACGAGGTGGGAAGGAACAGATGTACTAGTGAGGGCCGATGGCCGAGGGGGTAACTTTGATCTCGATGGAAAGTCTCGGTCTACCATGAAGTTCTTCTTGCGTCCAGATCACTCCTACCGAACTCCCTTTTGCGTCCGGGTTACTTCTTCCTCCGCTTGTCTTCTTCTTCCCCATCTCCACGTCCGGCTCTTCTGTTCTACAGCTTCCAGCCCCGTCGTTCCTCCACCACCACACACTGAACGGAGCGAGCCCACCAAGTCACCAGCCCATCTGAATATCTGATGGACGGCACCAGGTGAAGCCACGTCTCTAGTGCCCAGAGGTTTACCGGACATTGTCATGCACGTGTTCTGCAGAGATCATTTACGGCCTCACAGATGATTCCAAAGTCAATATCTCGATTCTCTTGGTTTCCTTCCATCGAATGAAATAGGAGACTTCTTTTGTGCATAAACACTTTAATTTATGGTTCTACTGGAAAATGTTAGAATATTAGACAATTTATGAGAGAATTCAATCACCGAAAACAACATTACAAATGCACTAGCATACTTAACCATACACATCAGACTAAGCATATGCATCAGATCTAAACATGAAACAAGTATCAATGCAAGGTAAAAGAGAAAAAGGTTGCTCCAGCAGCATCACCACCACCATAGCCGTTGTTGATGTCACCCATGGTGTACTCAGATTTCTCGAGAAAGCAGTCAAATCGGTGATGAAGAACACGAACAATAGAAAGGGACCTTTAAAACACATATGTATATCGGTAAATTCTATGTATTACAAAATGTCGCAAGAGGTGTCAGTGACCAACTTTAGAGACATGTGGGAGGCTAAGGTACCTTGTAAGATTAAATTTTCTCCTAGTAGTTGTTCTTGACAAGCCACCCTCCAGTCAGCAGATTGCCATTCGCCACGGGCATGCTAATGGTGCATGCGCCTTGTGTGGTGCCTCTGAGAATGCAACCCATTTTTTTCTCATGTACCTTGGCAAAGTTTGCTTGCGGCGTGCTGCTGCTGGGGTGCAACAGGTACTAGGAAAATTTCACCCAATTCCATGCCATTCTTTCTAGTTTTGTTGGATACCCGCACAAAATCTTGTGGGCGCTATTTTTAGCACAATCCTGAGCCTTGCGGCATATCCGCAATAAGATTATGATCGAGAAGAAAGTCATTAACCATCCCACTGACGTTATTTACAAAACTGCGATTTTCTTGCAACTGTGGAGCATCAGGGTTTTTTTTTTTTGCGAAACAGAGCATCAGGTTCAAGGCATGGAAAAAGGAGGGGCCTAGCTGAATGGCGAACGAGGCGCGGGAGTTGTATGCATCAATGAGGCAAAGAAGCAGAAGCCCAAACGAGTAGCTTGATTGAGATCGTTTAATCCTTAGTCTGGTGTTGTTCGGCTTCTTGTTGGGGAGGTCGTCTCCAGGATACTCTTCTGTTAGTTTGTTTCTGTCGTGCTTGTGTTAGTCCGTTCAGCGAAGCTGCCGTGGTGTGATCTTGTAAACTTTGTGAACTCCCGGCTTTATTAATTTAAAGTCGGGCATCTAATGTCTTTTATCTAAAAAAAATGGTGGGAGAAGCAGTTCCTTCTATATCAATCTATAACAGTAATGCAAAAGAAAGCAACATGCACAAGGTGTGATGAATTAGTATGTAGCCTAAGTAAATTGACTATGTAAGTGCAATTACATAGTGACATGAATGTTGCATGCTCAACTTCCAACACCCTCAAAACGGTTGTGTGGCGGAGGCCGGCGGTTAGGAAGCATGGAGAAAGTGCATGGCAGCCTCGGAGGCTTATTCTCTTGTGGTGGCCAACTCGGACGATGGGAGCGGTGGTTCATGGCTCATCGGCCCAGTTTTTTGCAGCTCAGAGATGACTTTCCTCCGCTAGGATGGTCCCAAGTAGGGTTGAATATCAAGCCAACTCGACTCAACTCCCAAATACATGTTAGTTAACGATCTTGCTTGACTCGGCTTGTTAACATAACGAGAGCAAATTTAACCTCGGCTTAGCTCGACTCATTAAATATCCGAGTTTGCTCAGTAAGCTTAATAATATCATTAAGAAACTGAACAACTTAATCAATTCATCATGTAGTAAGAGTACAAGAAGAATGGTTTATCATCTATGCCTCTTCATAGATGAGGTCTCATCCGTAGGTGCTCTACTTAGTTGACGTAAGTGCGTCCTCTCTCTCGCGACTTCCTGCACATACCCGACGCGAGTTTCCGTCGGTAGCGAGAGTAGGGGGATGGCGGATCGGTCTTCTCATGCGCGGCAGCAGGCGGAGACAACCAAAGCAGACCGGGTGCAACACTAGCAAGAGGCCAGTGGCGGATCAGTCTTCTCGTGTGCGGCAGCGGGCGGAGACAACCAAAGCAGAGCGGGTGCAACGCTAGCAAGAGGCCAGCGAAGCGGGGTGGGAATTGTGGAGGGGAGACAATATGAGGCAAACAATCCTCGTCCTCTAGGCCAGGCCAGCAATGCAGGTGGAGTTGGAAGCGATGGAGGAGCCAATTGGATGGCGTCCAAAGATTTGGGAGGAAGATCTTGAAGGGCAAGTTCTCTTCTTACAACAGTGAATTGCATCCCGGGGGGAGGGGCTCACTCCACCATGGAGGATGTGGAGTCCATATCGTGGACTACGAGCTAGAGGGTGACGTACGCTAGCACGACAGAGAATATGGATCATTGTCGTGTCCGACTTCTCTGTGAGTGTCCTGGTGAGACCTCTTATCTCCTGCTTCTTCTTTGTTTTCCAGATCTCAAGCTCCATGGGCTGTGCTGTAGGATCGGCAGTTGTAGGGGATTTTAGGTGCCACTCCTGAAGTTAAATACCATAGTAGATCTGGAATTTGTTGTCACTATTCAATCATTGTCACCATGCTACTCCATATAATACACACATCTCCCCACACACGTTCTTGCATACATGTTGGATCAGAACAAATACTTAAAAATGGGGTACATGATAAGCATCTATCAATACATCTTACACATAATAGATTTCAATCTCATATATCAATATCATAGAATAAAGATCCACCACATAAGAATACATATATGACCATAATCATGTTGGGCAGCTCATATGGTATTACATCTATGAAGAACAAGAGAGAAATAGATCAAGCTATTGTCACAAACCCATATTCCAGAGGTGGACTACTCCTGAGGGTGGATACGTTGGAGAAGGTGGAGATCCCTCCGATAGAGTTTCCCTCCAATTTTCGTTGGTTGTGCCTCTGTTTTGATGTTTCGGTGTTTTTGCGGCTCTCCCCTCGAGGAAGCCTCGAAAATTCCTTTATATAGGAGTTTTTAGGCTAGACGAAGTCGGTGGGCGAAATAATCAAGCGAATCGGACGATCGAGGAGGAAAAGTGACCTGACGACACGCCACCAGGGGCCTTTTGGCGCTCCTGGCCCATATGGTGAGATCCAAGCGCTCCAGATGCTTCTCTTGATGAAATATTGACACCCCCGGAATTTTAGCTCAATTTTACGTTTAGGTCCCTGAAAGTTAAAAATACATAAAACAGGGTTTCCTGTCCTGCAGAGTTATAACTCAAATAAAGGGAATTATTGGTTAATCCCCAAAAATCAATATAGAACATGGATATAGCATCATATATGTTGTAAATATGTGTCAACAAACTTCAAAGTTCTTGCATACATTTTACATGCGTCAGTAGTGGAAGGTATCAAGGAGGGCGTGGTGGTAACTTTGGGAAGAGTAACTATGTTGGTCGTTCTGATATCAATAACAATGCTAGGAATTTGGTGTGGTAAAGTGATATACAGGGTGGATCTAATCTACCAACTCAAGCCTTTGAGCCTAAGGCTAGATCTCAATAGAGGTGGGATAATGCTGCGTGAGGTGGGTAGAAGCGGCAACAAGTTCTGGGGTAGCATCGGCTAGCAAAGGAGGGATGCAGGTGAAGCCGCTGAATCCTCCTGCTCAAGGGTCTCCAAAAGCTTTTGTAACTTCTCATCTATGCACGAGTTGTAATATGTCTGGTCATTTTGCTGCAAGGTGCCCCATGATTCGTTTTGGTCGTTGTGGTAAGCTTGGAGATATTAATCAAATATGCCAAGCTATTCGTCCCTGGTAATGTATTGCGGCTATATGTGCCTTTCAATTTCCTAATCAAGGTTTCTTTTCCTGATATGATGGCTGCAAAGGCTTCAAAAGAGAGTGCTTAGAGTATTATCATTTTGGTGCCGGAAGGATCTCCTAGTTTCAGAGACATTGAAAATAAATTAAATCAATATTTTGGCTCTTCTTGTAGATGCACCGCTAGAGTGATTGGTCATAATCAGTACTCTATGAGATTTCCGAACCCTAGAGAAGTGGAGAGGGCCTGTTTCTATGGGAAGTACATGAAAATAAAAGTTTGTGATGCTGCTTTGAATGTGACTACCCATTGTGATGCGGTGGGTACTAAATCAAGAATGCATAAAGCCTTGGTCAGGGTTAGAATTATTCCTATTGAGAAAAGATGTGAAGAGCATGCCCCCTATGTTGATCCCTGGTGGGTGTGACTTTGGAAATTTATCAGTGTACTCTACACAAACCAGTTGCATAGTGTTGCTGGGTTGTAAAAACATTCATGAGTTGCCTAAGATGGCTGAGGGGGGTGCTCGGAGATTATTTCTATGATTTATTTTATGAGGTAGAGAATGTTATCGTGGCTGGTGATCGTAGATAGAAGAATCATATGTTTGTTGATTCTCGCAATGCTCCTTCCCCTAAAAGGACAAGTTATAACAATAGTTATATTGTCCAGGCTGAGGATAATTCTTCTAGAGGTCTTTCAGGTGGTGCATCTGCTTCCCAGACTGATACCAAAAATATTTCTGTCTCCCAAACCCCCGTGACTGTGGTAGCAAATGAATCTGAGGAATATGGTTTGGAAAGTGAGGATGTTGGTGAGATTTTGTTGGAACAATTGGCTAAAGAAAGAAAAACCAAAACTGGATATAATACTAATGATGTGGAGATGGTTGGTAATGTTGATTGCATGACTGGTGGTGTACATGAAGTTAATCACAGATTAAGTCTGTCAGTGATTCTACTCACCCAGGGCATTCTGTAGTGGATCATAAGCAGCATCCTAGGGTGATAGATGATCTGTTATCTTCTACGTACTCCTATTATTTATTCTTCTAAGTGGATGGTCGTTTGTAACCTAGCCCCTATCACTCTTTCTATACCTTCTGGATCTCCTCCTATTTCTGGAAAGGGAAATTACTTGGAAAACATAATCTTTCCTTATCAAAATGGCTCCTACTAAAACCCATGGTTACTGAGTTATAAGATGGATCTGGGTCATCTCTTGTGGGTTCTCCTCAATATGTTGTCCAATCTCCTAATGAGTCATCTGACGATTCTATTAATGAAAGTTAGTTGCTCGAAAATCTCAAGCAGGATAAAGTGAAGATGATGCCTGAGGGAAAAAACCTGAAGCAGAAGATGGAAAAAGTGGATGGACCAAGCTGCTAAGTTGTCCAAGAAAAGAAACCTAGAAGGTAATTCTATGTCTAGCCCTAATATGCGCTATTTTGGTGTTTTCTTAAATAAGTAAGATTGAACGTGATGGGTACGGTTGTGTGTCCTCCAACCGTACCTATACCCTACCCATACCCTCTGCGGGTGCCATCTCTACTCTGAGATCATCCATAAAGATTGTGGATAACAACTCAAGAAGTTGTCCCTTAAAGGGAACGATGTCGAAGCCGGAATATGAATGAATAGTCCAAGATAAAGGTTATTAAAAGAATGTGAATGAATTGCAGATGTGTTTGCATGATCCAATGCCGAGGATCATCATATGTGTGAATATAAGAGCATCTCCAGCCGTCTCCCAGACGAGGCCCTCAGGACGCCTTTTTGTCGTCCGGATGGATGAAAACAGCTCAGTCGCGTCCCCGGATCCTCGTTTCCGTCCGAATTTGGCCTTTCATCCATCCGGGGAGCCCAGGCCATCCCTGCCCCCCAGAGAGCGCTCGGAGACTCCGGACGAAACGAAAGCGCGGGAAACGCCAAGAAAACTTCCCGCGCGTCTGGTGTCCCTAACTTGTCGGCGAGAGAGACCGATCGTCGTCCTCATCGCATCGTCTTCCGCGCGCTGTAAAAGCCTGCCGCCGGCCAGTCTTCGCCGGACGCGTAGCTTCCACGCGGCGAGTTAATGCCGTCGCCTCGGTTTCACGCGCGTCAACCTCTATTTATCGCCGAACTACCGTGTCTGGCCGCATTCACCACGCTCCCTGTTCTCCAATCTTCCCAAACTTCCCCAACCTCGAGCGACATCGGCGATCACAATGGAGAACGACGGCGCTTCCAACAATGGCTTCGGCCACCGCTCTCTCCACCAATGGGAGGGGCAGCTCCTCCACATGGCGGGCTACCCGGCGCCGTCAAACTTTCCGCGCGCCGGGAGGATGGCGACTCAGCGCGGGCGGCGTCCCGATCCCGCCACCGCCGATGGGTCGCGCCGCCCTGGAGGCGGAGATCGACACCGTGCTCGTCACTCTCAGTGACGAGCAGCGCGCGGAGGAGCGGTTCTGGCCGAACAACTACACGGCCTGGACGGAGTTCTTCCGGCGCAGGTACGAGCGAGAACTCGCCGCTTACGATGGCCTTCCTCCTCCTCCCGCTAGGAACAACGTCGCCGGCCGCCGCCGGTGGTGGAGCGCGCCTGTCCGCACCCTCGCGAATGTGCTCGCGCACATCGAGGGTGGGAACTCCCCGGTTCTGGGGATGCCGCCGCCGGAGGTGGCTACCATGTCGCGCCGACACGGTAGTTCTTGGACGCCGAGGACGATGGCGCCGTCCTCCTCCTCATCTGGGTCACGGTCCGCGTCCAGGTCCGGCGGGTCGGCGCCTACGCGCTACGTGAAGGAGTCGGCATCTCCGATGACACTGAGCTACGTGAAGAAGGATCCGACGTCTCCAGCGCCGACCAGAGGGCGCAGCAGCGGCGCCCTCGTCATCCGTGACCAACCGTCCTCTCCATCGCGCAGGCGGAAGAGGAAGTCGTCGAAGAAGGAGGCCGCCGCCACCGCCGCCAACCAGCTCGCGGAGGAGGAGGCCAAGCGCGCTGAGGACGCCGCGGTGGCGGAGGCGATCGCCAGGTCGCTCAACGACCTGGTCCCCGCCGACAACACGCTGCCCATCAACGCCGCGCTCGAATGGTCCATGCAGGACTGGGAGCGGCAGGAGGCCGAGCAGTAGCGTAGGATGCTGGACATGGCTGCCGCGCGGCAACGCGCCGTCCGGGCCGCCGCACCGCCCGCAGCAACGAACGCCGCGCCCAGGCCCGTCGAGCTTAGCGACGACGACCTCTACCGGCCGACGCCGCCACGCGCCGGCGACCCTGGCCAGGGTTCGAGCCGCTGGTACGATGAGCTCCGCCGGCAACTCGAGCAACGACGATGACGGCGGCGACTACACGGCCTTGTACCGCCATTTCAGCATGTAGAAGGCCGCTATTTAGTTTAAGTTTATGTTTCCGTATAAATTCAAATATATGTATGAATTCGGCCTATATATATACGAACTCGCCTATATAAGTTAAATATCTTTAAATTTCGTTTATGTTTGAACGAGTTTCGCTAAGTTTTGTCTGAATTCGCCTATTTGCCTATTTTATCAAAAGCTCCATCCTGGAACTCGTTGCTGGGAAAATAGGCATCTTCAGACTAAACTTTCGTCCAATCCGACACTAAATAGCGCCGTATTTCGGACTTTGAGCCGATGCTCTAATACAGTCTGTATCATGTTGACGGTACGAATGAAAAATATCCGTTATAGCGGCAATTTCTGTTGAAATGTGTGTTGCTGATCCTGAAGCTTAGTCAACAGGATCATCAAGCTTCTTCCCTCCTCTTGCAAGCTTCCTCCCTCCTCTGGTCTCCTCACTTCTCATCTGCCCCCTTCTCCTCCCAATCCACGTCAACTCCCCAAACCAACCCCCCGCCGCTGATGGATCCTACTCCCGCCGCCGCCGCCCGCCGCGCGGCGGCGATCGCCCGTCACCTCGCCGGCCTCCCCTCCGGCGCCGCGGCCGCGCTGCATTCCTCCCCGTGCCTGAGCTACGCGCCGCCGGAATCCACCGAGGCTCCGCCGGCATTCTCGCCGACGGAGCTCCGCGCGCTCCTCGACGGGCACCACCTGAGGGACCGCGACTGGGTGTTCGGTGCGATGGAGGAGAGCCCGCTGTTTTGCCCGCGCCGCGCCGGCGGCAAGATCTTCCTGTCGCCGGACTACAATGAAGGGAAGGAAGGGCAGAGGGAAGCCACCATGCGCCGGATCGGGTACCTCACGCAGCGGGGCGTCTTCCGTGGCTGGCTCACGGAGCCAGGGCCCGAGGCCGAGCTCCGAAAGCTCGCGCTGCTCGAGGCCCTCAGCGTCTACGACCACTCCCTCGTCATCAAGATCGGCGTCCACTTCTTCCTCTGGTAAGTAATTGTCTGCCAGTTCCCCTCTCTCCAGTTGTAGTACTAGTACTTAACTTATCATTACGTGGCGTTTTTGCTCCTTTATATGCTCCTTTCTTTCAAATGCATTTTTTAAAAAATATTTAAAATATATAAAATAAAATGTCGCCTGTACATTTTCACATCCAGTACATGCTAACGAATTTGTTTCAGCAAAAATGGACTTTTTTGTGTAGCCCGTGTAAAAAAGATATATTTTGGTGCTAAAATAACGAATTTCTCATGACTTTTTTATGTAGCCCGTATAAAATACAGATTTCCAGCGAAACATTGCGGAATGTGTACATATACATGCCAAAAATTTCCTCTGGATTGTTTAGCTATTCGAAGTTGCGGAGCATGGCCGCATGGGCACCTGAGATTAGAAATGCATTTCCGTTTTGTCTTCTACTATTTGGCTGGACCGGCAGCTTCTAATAATAATCTAATGTAATAATCAGAACTGGCGAGTAATGGTGCTAGTATTGGCAACTAGGAACTTGGAAGCCTGTCACCCAAATCAGCGTGGTCTCATAGAACTTGACTAGGATTATGAAATTTCACTCCTGCCAGATAATTGTAAATTGTATGAAAATTTAGGGTGCGTTTGGTAACAAACGTTTTTTTAAAGTAACTAATAATACTCTGAGTAGTTTATCTTTAGCAAAAACTACAGTTTTACACACTTCGTTTTTTTACAAAAACTGCACTAATTTTGCAGTATTTGCCTATTTGGTGCCTAGGCAAGAAATATTGCAGTTTTATAATACTTTGGTTTTAGAAAAACTTGGATGCCAAACAGAGCTAGATTTCCATTATGTTCTATTCGTTGGATATTTTTGAATTGTTTAAAATCTAGGATATCTAGCGTGCAACTTAAGGTGAACATGTTTTATAAATGCTAATCAACATTGAATCTCACAAGTCACAACAAATTTCGTTCTTCTAAATTTACAGCTTTCTCTTTTGTACCTGTCCACTTTTGTGATGATCTCTCTAGGGATTTTTGCTTTTGGAATCAATCGTGCAGGGTTGTATGCTAGTGTATGACAATCAATCTTGTTCAGAAAACTAGGAGTGATTATTTCTGTGACTTTCCTGTGGTTCCTTGGACCAATTTCATACTATATAGAAGGCATGTTCTGGAAAAAGAAACCAGTTCCAGCTTTCTTAAGAATCTTCTGATGTTCCTTATTTCTTTTTCTTTATGTGTGCATTCCAGGGGTGGTGCAATCAAGTTTCTTGGAACGAAGCGGCATCATGACAAGTGGTTGTCAGACACGGAAAATTATGTTATTAAAGGTTCTTTTGCAATGACAGAACTGGGACATGGGAGCAATGTAAGTGGCATAATACTTTTTCTGGATTCTGTAACTATGTTAGCAGTACTGATGAAGTGTCTCTTCTCCTCTTCTATTGACTAACTTGAAGGTAAGAGGAATTGAGACAATAGCAACTTATGATTCCCAAACAAGAGAGTTTGTGATAAATACTCCTTGCGAGTCAGCTCAGAAGTACTGGATTGGTGGAGCTGCTAATGTGAGATCAAATTTCACTAATCTTGTTGTGTTCATATATGCTTTGCAGTTTTTTTTCTGACTTACATAAGTATTCTCCTCCTTTTACAGCATGCTACACATACAATAGTCTTTGCTCAGCTCCATATAAATGGAAGAAATGAGGGTGTCCACGCTTTTGTAGCTCAGATTAGAGATCAAGATGAGAGTGTGTTGCCTAATATCCATATAGCTGACTGTGGCCACAAAATTGGACTTAATGGTGTTGATAATGGTCGCATTTGGTGAGTCATTGTGTTTGTACATCTTTTTTTCTATCGTATGTCATTCATCGTATATCAACCAAATCTGTCTGTTCTATCAGGTTTAACAATATACGTGTTCCTCGAGAGAATTTGCTGAATCTGGTTGCTGATGTTTTGCCAGATGGGCAATACGTTAGCACAGTAGATGACCCAGATCAGGTATTCCACCCCTCCCATTCACCCCTTCTTTCTCTTTCTCGCACATATGGAGAAGGAGAGAGCTGTCGACAAAGCTTCACAGTTAGGTAAACCCGTTTTGTTCTTCCTTCCAAATTAACATAGTTTCTTATTTGCAGAGGTTTGCAGCATTTCTATCTCCTCTCACGTTTGGCCGGGTATATATTGCGGTTAGCTCGGTTTATATTTCAAAGGTATGTTGTGTGCCCTTTCCTTTTCTATACATGGAAATCCTTCCACATTTTTTCTTTATGAGTTCCAGAAGTATAGAGGTATATAGCTCCATAAGCTTGCAGTAACTGAATGATTGAAACTGGACTCGGTAGGTTAAACCAGTGAGAGTTAGTAAAGGTAGTCTGATGGTCTGGACGGCTCAAGCAAAGTAGGATATCATCCATATGGACAAGGATAGATTACGAGTCTGTGCACTTAAGATCAGCCAGACAAGTTTGGTTGGAAACACATATTTTAAGTGCACACGAGTATTTGAAACACTAAGGCCCCGCTTGGGAACTTTGCTTAATTTTCCTCCCGTAATATTTCGGGGGTGTTTCTTGTCGTGTACTAGAAAACCAGAGAGTCGACGCCTGTTTCAAGCTTGTCTAAGGTAGTAGATCGAACACAATGGCAGTGTGGCTTGTTCAAACCCAACGCTGCAGAAGATCTTCTTCATCGCCTCCGCAGAATGAATTCCTTCTCGCTGCCGGAGACGCTGAGCTCCACTACCTGGGCGTGGTCGGACGAGCGAGACGATCTCTGTGGTATGCTGACAGCGAGTGCGTGCACGGCTCTGGCGGGGTAGCTGTGCAGTGGCTGCAGCATATGTGGGGCTAGCTGCAGAGTGGCACACGGCGCTGGCTGGGATCATTGAGAGGGTCATACGACATTGTGGTGGCAGGCAAAGCGCAGTTTCTAAGTTTTGGCGGCCCCATCGAGCCCATCCCATTGCTGCCACTGTTGGTTTGTTGCATCTACCATTTTGGCAGAATTTAGTTGGGGTCATCGTATGTCCGAAAAGGTTAACTGGCGTATCGACCTGAAACTGGACAGGACGGAAATGGAAAACGGCAAACCAAGTGACATTTCAGGCCTCTGACATAAAATTTCACGTGCCTGCAAAATACTCCGGTTTTGGGCTGAAAAACGGTGAACGAAGGGGGGCCTAACAGGTATTACGAAAAATGTTATGTGAACATTATTGTTTATTGCAGTGGGACTAGTTTTTTTTCAGATTTTTACCACCAACAACATTGGAACAGCATAACCTTTTTGTTCTGCAAATATTTTAGGCCTAGTGCAGACTGCATAGTGCCACTAATAAGTTGGTAACCAGTACTGGCCACCCAGAGGAATTTGTTTTCCAATCAATTTTCCATGCATACATATTATTTAAATGTGGTTATGTACTCTTTCTTTCCCATGATTGCAGGTAGGCCTAGCAATTGCTGTGAGATATGCTTTGTCAAGGAGGGCCTTTTCAATAACACCAGATGGCCCTGAAATGCTGTTACTTGATTACCCCAGTCACCAGAGGCGCCTCCTACCTTTGCTTGCAAAAGCGTAAGTTGCTAACTTTCCTTGGTTTATAGTATTTTCAGTCAATATACATATGCATCTTTGCCATAGGAGGGCAGTTCTTGCACATCGAATTTGTTGTGCTAGGGTTGCCTACTTTTAGGTCTTGCTACTGTTAATATCACTGCTTTAACATTTGGCACTGGATTGGATGTTAGTATTCTAATTATAAAATGCCCAATGTGTATAACATAGTTATGGAACTGTAGGATGTATTAGCATTTGAATGCAGAAATATTCCACACCCTGTCATTGGAGTCGCTAATGCAAGCCTTAGTTTTCACTTTTATTTAGCAGACATCATCATATGCTTAATTTTTTGTTATGCAGATGTATGATGAGCAGTGCTGGTAATTTCATGAAAAATATGTACGTGAAGAGAACACCTGAAATTAGTAAAGCGATACATGTCTACTCTAGTGCTCTGAAGGCTACACTAACCTGGCAAAATATGACCACGATTCAGGTATTATTAAAAGGGTTGATTTTTTTCTACGCTTGGATCAGCGGTATTTACTGGATTTTCTTTCACTTCTATCAGGAGTGTCGCGAGGCCTGTGGTGGCCAAGGTTTGAAGACTGAGAACCGTGTAGGAATTTTCAAAGCTGAATTTGATGTGCAGTCTACATTTGAGGGTGACAACAATGTTCTACTTCAGCAGGTTATTTTTACTTATTGTTCTTCATCGTTCATGCATGTGTTCTAAAGGTACTTCAAGCTTGGCTTCATCGTACCTATTTTAATCTTGTTGGTGCAGGTAAGCAAAGCCCTGTACGCTGAATTTGTAGCGACACAAAAGAAGAAGAAGCCATTCAAGGGATTGGGATTGGAACATTTGAATGGTCCTTGTCCTGTTATTCCTGATTGTCTGACAAGTGGCATATTAAGGAGCTCCAAGTTCCAGGTAATTATTTTTAATTCGGATTGTCAGTGATATATGCCTCTGTATAAACATTGTATTTATGTTTTCTATGTGCATATGGATAGATGGATTTGTTATGCTTAAGGGAGCGGGATTTACTAAACCAGTTCACCAAAGAGGTAACTCAATATCTCGCACAAGGAGAGAGCAGGGAGAAGGCTTTCATGCTGGTAAAATTTACATTCTACTGCACATTTCTCTTGCTGGTCTAAACTTCCTGTAAGACTAATGCAAATCATGTTTACCCAGAGCTACCAAATTGGCGAAGAGTTGGCTAGAGCGTTTACTGAGCGCACAATTTTGCAAATATTTTTGGAGGACGAGAGGAATGCTCCTGCTGGTTCTTTAAAGGTACATATTCACTTTCCGGCAATGTCTGGTATATCCGGAATTGAAGCCCTTCTTTACTTTGGCATGAGACTACTGTGTGATTTTTCTTGTAAAAGTAATATTCACGTCACCTTAAATTTTGCATTTGCAGGATGTATTGGGCTTACTGAGGTCTATGTATGTCACGGTCTGCATAGATGAATCTGCATCTTTTCTGAGATACGGTTATTTGTCGCGGGACAATGTAGCCACCGTGAGGAAAGAAGTCATGGCACCGTGCGGTGAACTCGGGCCCCATGCGCTTGCTATTGTCAGTTCCTTTGGAATCCCTGACGCCTTCCTCAGTCCCCTTGCTTTTGACTGGATCCAGGCGAATGCGCTGTCCTCCGAGAGCGAGTGACTACACCTTCATAAACCAATAACAGGTAGTGGGGTGAAAGTGAAACTACTACACACGGTCGGCCAAACACAGGTTATACAAAAAAAAATTGCGAATGCTACAAAATAATTCCTGGTGTAACACTTTTCTTTGTGTATGTAACATTTTCAAAATGCGACATTAGACTGCAACATTTCTCTGCAATGCATCCACATCTTTACCTAGCTTATCTAATATTACGAGAATACGCATGTAACATTGGTGCAATTTGTCTGTAGCATACATAGAAAAATAATTGCACCACTTTATTCATACTTGCACAACAAAAATGATGCACATATGTAACAAATTGCAACATCGTGTGTAACATTGTAAAATATCCCAAAAAGTTGCCCTCCACCAACGACCATGGCAGGTTTGCCATAGCCGATTTGATCTCGTTGGCTACCAATTCCTCCGTAGTGGAGGTTCGTCCAAGCAGTGCCAGCGAAAGGAGGAGTGCCAGTGGCCGTGGTCGTAGGTGGAGTGGCATGCACGACAATCCCAGGGAGACAACCTCCGTGGGCATGTTCGAGAGCTTGTCGGGCCGTCAGACACCGGCTCCTCCTCGTCCGGCTGTGGTCCGCGTCGTCTTCGCTACGATCGGTGTGCCCTGCCTCTCCTCTCGTTCGTCCACCGCGAGCAGCGCGCCTCTTCACCTCCTATCTGGTTGTTGTCCACCTTGTCTTATCGTTGTGTGGCCACCGCGATCGCGCTCATCTCCTCCTGGTCCGGCCGCCACGAGCAGCGGTGCGCTTGCTCCTACTAGCCCGGCCACTGCGAGCGGTGCGCTCTTCCGGCCGCCACGAGTGACTCCTCTCCTCCCGGCCACACCTCAATCTGTTTTTGGGGGGAAATTTGGGGAAAAGTTGTGTGCGAGAAGAAGTAGGCCGGTTGTAGCTACAGTCGGTTGTTAGATAGACTTTTCCGATAAATAAATGTGATTTATGCCTATAGAGAATGAAATTGCAAAGTCTCCTCTTTGACTTTTGTGTGTTTGATAACAACACTCGAAACAATTTTACCGTGTGCAAAGTTGTGTTGACTATTTGTAGGTGCACAAGACGGTCGTTGACACCCCTCCAAAAAAGAAAGATCGAAGATTGAAGTCTTAGTCTATGTTAGGACCTAAGTGGTAGGTTTTTCAGTTCTTTGGGTGTGTGTCTCAAGGCTTTGGTTGAGAGGATTTAAGATTATGGGGCTTTTCTATAAGCATGTGATGCATGTAAAATGCATGCAAGAACTTTATAGTTTGTTGACACATATTCTCACATATTTGCAACATATATGATGCTATATCCATGTTTTATATTGATTTTTGGCGATTTACCAATGATCCCCTTTATTTTTGTTATTACCCTGCACGACAAGAAACCCTTGTTTTGTGTATTCTTAATTTTTAGGGACCTAAACGAAGTCAAATTCAGCTAGGATTGCGGGGATGTCAATGCTTCATCAAGAGAAGTATCTGGATCACTTGGACCTCACGATAAGGGCCAGGAGGGCCAGAAGAGCCCAGGTGGCGCGCACAGTTAGGGTGGGCTTGATGGTGCTTGATGCAGCGTAGATTTAACACCGGTGGGGATGTTAGAGTACGTCATGGGCCTGGGCCCGTTAGTCTTATGGTTTGCTTAGGGGTCAAGTAAGCCTTGCTTGGGAGTCAAGTAAACCTCTCTATATATGGAGAGGAGATGTATCAATCTAATCAAGCAAGAATTAAGAAGGAAATCCCTTCCCTCTTGCCACCGGCCGTGGGCAAGGCCCCCGGCCGGCCTTCTCGCACCCTCGCAGCCCTCTCTCACCCTCCCAAACCCTAAGAGGAAGGTATGATGAGTACAGCAGCAAGTTTTCCATTAGTAAGAAACCAAGGTTTAATCAACCAGTAGGAGAAAGGCGTGACTTCTGAAGGTGTTGCTAGCTGACTTGTGGTAGGACGCACTACCAGAATCAGCAACAACGTGGAACTTGCACACAACACAACCAAAATACTTTTCCCCAAATTACAGTGAGGTTTTCAATCTCACTGGTTTTGCTGAACACAAAGAATTAAACGTATCACGTGGAAGAGATGTTTGCAGTGGAATTAAAGAGAACAATGCTTCCAGAAAGTAAACAAAACAGGATGAGTGTATCAGTGTAAAAGAAAGGACCGGGGTCCATAGTTCACTAGAGGTGTCTCTCCATGAAGATAAATAACATGTTGGGTGAACAAATTACAGCTGGGCAATTGACAGAATAAAGACCATACATGACAAGATGATTACTATGAGATTCGTTTGGGCATTACAACATAATACATAGATCGTAATCCAACCGCGTCTATGACTAATAATCCACCTTCCGGTTATCGTCCGAATCCCTTCTAGTATTAAGTTGCAAGCAACAGATTATCGCATTAACCAATGTGTGTAAAGTAAACAATAGAATTACCCTTGGATAAGACATTGTTGTTTTCTCCCTAGTAGCAATAGCACATCTACAATTTTAGAAGTTATTGTCACTCTTACAAAAAAAACTAGAGGCATATACCTACTATTGAGCATAAATACTCACTCTTGGAGTCACAAGCATTTACTTGGCCAGGGCAACTACTAGCAACGGAGAGCATGCAAGATCATAAATAACATATGAAAAATATATAATCGATTTCAACATAGTATTCAATATTCATCGGATCCCAGCAAACACAACATGTAGCATTATATAAAGATGATCTTGATCATGATAGGCAGCTCAAGATCTAAACATGAGGCACAAATCGGAGAAGACAACCATCTAGCTACTACTATGGACCCATAGTCCAGGGATGAACTACTCACTCATCACTTAGGAGGCGGGCATGGCGATGTAGAGGCCTCCGGTGATGATCTCCCCCTCCGGCAGGGTGCCGGAAGAGCTTCAGAGCCCTCCCGAGCTAGGGTCTGCGATGGTGGCCGTGACGAAACTTTTCGTGGATGGAGGCTCGAGTGTTTCGGTTTTTCCGAGATCGTGTATAAATAGGCGGAAAGGCGAGGTCGGTGGCCGCCTGGGGGCCCACACCACCCCTTGGTGCGCGCCCACCCTTGGCCGTGCCATGGGGTGGTCTGGCCGCCCTGTGGCGCCTCTTCGACCCCACTCTGACTTTGTCTTCGTTACGGTAAAATATTAACTTTGGCTTTTGTTTCGTCCAATTCCGAGAATATTTCCTGTACAACTTTTTTGAAGTACAAAACGGGCATCTTGTTAATAGGTTAGTGCCGGAAAATGTATAAAAGTGCAATGAAGTTTAATCAAAACATATATAAATTGGTGTAAAATAAGCATGGAGCATCAAAAATTATAGATACGTTTGCAACATATCAGCATCCACAAGCTTAACTCTTGCTCGTCCTCGGGTAGGCAAGTGATAACAAAATAATTTTTGAGGTGATATGAAGCCAACACAATCTTGATCAAGTTATTGTAAAAGCATTGTAAGTTCGGATCAAAGTACTCTAAACATAGGCATGATAGATATAATTCTAACAATAGAACTTAGCAACTATGTTATAACATGCGAAGTAACTCAAGTAACTCAAACAAAGGATCATGAATAATTGTGCATTGAAAGCAACTGTTTGTTTATGAGCATAGAGAAAACATAGCAAAGTGGTACTCAACATGTCCTTTATGAAGTACCAAAACATAAATGCTAGGACACCTTTAAAGTTCAAAGGGTGACTAGATACAAGTAATTTGAGAACAAGCAATAGCATAATCATGAATCAATCAATAATAATTTTGGGACTATGCACATTGCACTAAGAATGATAACTATGCTCTCTTAATTGGTGCATAAATAGAAAATGAAGACTCAACATAAAAGTAAAATAAAGACTCTTTGCAGAGGAAGCAAGATTAACAAGTTTCATAAACCTTCCAAAAAGTATGGTACTCATTAGCTTTGAGATCTCATTACCCCTATCATAAGCATCTTGAATGGTTAAAGTTAATGTGAGGGCAAATATGAGTTATATGCTTGACAAATCACAAGTTGAAAATCTCGTGCCCCTTGAATACGAGTACCTAAACCTCATGCTACTCAACTTAGGTCCCAAATAAGTTCTTGTCATTGTAAATATACATGTATCATCGAGAACGCCAACGGGGTACCTCCTACCCCATGATATAGAAGTACTCCTGCTTAGGAGCAATCCCATGCCAAAATGACAAGACAACACAGACAATGAGCATCTCAGCAATCCTTTTATTTACCATGGGCATAGCTTTTTATTGAAGATGCTTCATAGAATGCTCACTATCGTTCGCTATAAATTTCCACCATGAATGATGCATGGTTTAAACTGGCCGCCCAGGCGTTTCTCTAACACATATACAAACTCCATGGACTTACAAGTTTCCATTTTTATTTCGCACCGCTAGGCATCCATAAACAAATAACATGGCATCAACTAAATAGGAATAAGTGCAACGTTGAAAGTGTTCCCCATGAAAGCATGGTTGTGCTAACTCCCAACTCGCAATTTGCAAGCATATGAACTTCATAAGATAGTCCCAATGGCTCAAATTTATTAAGTGCAAGAAAATAAATGTTCCATTAAGTTCGTGAGAGCTTACTAGCTAATTTTCTCATGCCAAAATTTTATTTAGAAGATAAATAAAAGCATGATGAATATACTTGGAATATCAATAATGCTAGTAGGTAAATATGGTGGACACTGATGAGCGTAGATTGCACACCGTTGGGGAACCCCAATAGGAAGGTATGATGAGCACAATAGCAAGTTTTCCCTCAGTAAGAAACCAAGGTTTAATCGACCAGTAGGAGAAAGGCGTGACTTCTGAAGGTGTTGCTAGATGACTAGTGGCAGGACGCACTACTGGCGTCAGCAACAACGTGAAACCTGCACACAACACAACCAAAATACTTTGCCCCAACTTATAGTGAGGTTGTTAATCTCACTGGTTTCACTGAACACAAAGGATTAAATGTATCGAGTGGAAAGAGATGTTTACAGTAATTAAAGAGAACTGAGCTTACAGTAAGTAAATAGAGCAGGATTGTAGTGGTTGAATTTATCAGTGTAAAGGAAAGGATCGGGGTCCACAGTTCACTAGAGGTGTCTCTCCATAAAGATAAATAACATTCTGGGTGAACAATTATAGGTGAGCAATTGACAGAATACCGACCATACATGACAAGATGATTACTATGAGATTCGTTTGAGCATTACAACATAATACATAGACCGTAATCGAACTGCGTCTATGACTAATAATCCACCTTCCAGTTATCGTCCGAACCCCTTCTAGTATTAAGTTGCAAGCAACAGATTATCACATTAAGCAATTTGTGTAAAGTAAACAATAGAATTAACCTCGGATAAATTGTTGTTTTCTCCCTAGTAGCAACAACACATCTACAATCTTAGAAGTCATTGTCACTCTTCCAGAAAACTAGAGGCATGAACCTACTATCGAGTATAAATACCCCCTCTTGGAGTCACAAGCATCTACTTGGCCAGAGTATCTACTAGCAACGGAGAGCATGCAAGATCACAAATAACATATGACAAGAATATATAATCAATCTCAACATAGTATACAATATTCATCGGATCCTAGCAAACAAAACATGTAGCATTACATAAGGATGATCTTGATCATGTAGGGTAGTTCACAAGATCTAAACATGAGGCACAAATTGGAGAAGACAACCATCTAGCTACTATTATGGACCCATAGTCCAGGGATGAACTACTCACGCATCACTTCGGAGGCAGGCATAGTGATGTAGAGGCCTCCGGTGATGATCTCCCCCTCCGGCAGGGTGTCGGGAAGAGCTTCTGAACCCTCCTAAGCTAGGGTCTACGATGGTGGCCGCGACGGAACTTTTCGTGGATGGAGGCTTGGGTGTTTACGTTTTTCCCGAGATCGTGAATAAATAGGCGGAAGGGCGAGGTCATTGGCTGCCTGGGGGGCCACACCACCCCTTGGCGCGGGCCCACCCTTGGTCGCGCCATGAGGTGGTCTGACCGCCCTATGGCGCCTCTTCGACACCCCTCTGGACTCTGTCTTCATTACGGTAAAATATTGACTTCGGCTTTTGTTTTGTCCAATTTCGAGAATATTTCCTGTACAACTTTTCTGAAGTACAAAACATCAGAAAACAGGGAACTGACACTATGGCATCTTGTTAATAGGTTAGTGCTGAAAAATGTATAAAAGTGCAACAAAGTGTAATCAAAACATATAGAAATTGATGTAAAACAAGCATGGAGCATCCAAAATTATAGATACGTTTGCAACGTATCAGGGCTCGCCACCCCTACTCTTTTCCTCCTTGGTCGTCTAATTCGCTTGACTCTTTCGCCCATGGACTCCGTTTGACCTAAAATCTCTACATAAAGGACTTCCCGAGGCTTCCTCGAGGGAGAGCTTCGCTGGAACAGCAAAACACCAAACAGAGCCAAAACCAGCAAAGATTGGAGGGGGAAACTCCGTCGGAGCCGCCACCAGAGGAATCTGTACCTTCTCCAATGTCTCCATCATCACCATGATGAAGAGGGAGTAGTCCACATCTGTACTATGGGTTTGTGGCAGTAGCTGGCCCTATTTCTCTCTCTTGTTTTTCATAGATCTAGTACCATATATATGAGCTTCCCAACATGATTTTGGTCATATATGTAATTACTATGTGGTTAATCTTTATTTTATGATTTTATATATAAGATTGGAACCTATTATGTATAACCTGTATTGATAGATGCATATCATGTAGCCCGTTCTTAAGTACTTGTTCTGATCCAACTTGTATGCACGAGCATGTGTGGAGAGAAGTGTGTATTAGATGGAGTAGCATGGTGGTAGTGATTGAATAATGACAACAAATTCAAGATCTATTATGGTATTTACGTTTCTTCTGTTGCCTCACTAGGGATAAGTGAATTCATGTTCTATAATTATCCTGTGACAGTGAGATAATCTTGTTTGGTCAAGGTAGCATATTTGTGATTCAAACATCATGTCAAATTACTTAAGGCTATAATCTATTGATTCTTAATTCAAGATTTCTTGGAATTTTCCCTTTTATGAGAAGTATAAGAGAGATGTGTTGCATCATCTTTATGTTAAGACGTGATGCCCATATAAATGCTTATCAAACACAATGTTGAAGTTCCCCCAATATTATGTCTTTGATGAATTGTTTGTATCCACTACAACTTAAAAAGAGAGTAGACAAGTGAACCCAGGAATCCCAACCAATTTAAAGCATTAGAAACACCTATCCAACAAAATTATCACTCTTTATATTTTCTGGAATCTATTAATCCGAAAAGACAAAAATACTTTTTTCAATTGGAAATACATAAAACCCAAAAAACCTACTATCTCTTTATTGCTTTTACCTTTTTTTTCTTAGTATACTTGTTGTAATTTACTTTATTTTATACTTATATTTTATATTACTAATACAAAACCTTGTGCTTGACAACCACATGGTACAGTTGGGGACACAAGACAAAAAGACCGACATTACGAATTCCCCAAGAGTTTGATATAAACTCTCGAGTCACCCTTGTGAGGAAAAGACGCTTGCTACAACACTCTACACTTGGAGTCCCAACGAGTTGGTACACACGGGGTTGTTGCCATCATCATGTCATAGTGTCCATAGTGCTAATCATGTATTATCAAACAAGGCTCCTTAGTATTAAACATCCATGTATATGAGCAAAAGGTAGCACTAAATAAGGCACTAACAAATTATCATTCGTCAAAGTATTTAAAGTTAACAACACTAAGCATAACTTTGAATTTCAGCCTTTTGATTCTGTTCCTTTTTATTTTGATAGCACACAACTCCTTATCATAAAGGCATTTAATCAAGGGATAGTTTGTTTCAGTATATCTTTCCTAGGCATTGCAAGATATCATGGCAGTTTTATTTATTCTCAAGGCAACATGCAAAACTATGCACAAAACTAGACAAAGATGCTCCAAGTTTCTACTATCATTCTATGTTGCTCAAAAACAAAGTTTAAAGGTTTGCAAACCAAGATTTTGATAGGTCCAGCGGGGTGCCTTGGGCATCCCCAAGCTTATGGTCTTCATGATTTCACCATACTTGGATAGCTCTTGGTGTGGTGTTCCTCCATTCCCTGTCAAAAAACTTTAACACAAAAATTTCTCCCATTTCTTTTCTATGGGTTGACATAGTGGTACAAGGATATGATGATAGCTGCCTGATGACGTTGGGAGTCCAAGTGCAGAGTGTTGTGTCAGCAGAGTATTTCCCCCACAGGGATGACTCGAGGGTTTATATCAAACTCTCGGAGAACTAAGCAAAGAGCGTTCTCTCCCTCTCTTCTTCTAGCAATCCAACAAAGTAAAATAGAAGTCTTGTGTCCCCAACTCCACCGTGTGGTTGTCAAGCACAAGGTTTCGCGTAAGTAAATAAAACACAAGTAGTAATAAAATAAGTAAAACTAGATAAAATAAAGTAACTAAGTAAAAACAGTAAAAGGGTTGATTGTTTTGGGTGTTTTGGATGCAAATAAGAAAAGTAAATATTTTTGTATTTTCGGATTAAAATAGTGCCGCAAATAGAAAACAAATAAAAGCAATATAAAGGTGAAGTGGACTGGGGTTCATGGGTTCACTTGACTATTCTCTCTTTTAAGTTGTAGTGGACAATAGCAATTCATCAATGAGATATGAAGATGCAAAATAATAACATGTGAAAGATACACATTCATATGGGCATCACGTCCTAACATAGAGATGATACAACACATCTCTCTTATATTCCACAGGGAAAACTTCATGCAATCTTGTATTAAGAATTAACAGAGCATAGACATAAGTACTTTGACATGATGTTTAAATATCAAATATGCTACCTTGAACAAACAAGATCATCACTTTTGTCACTTGCTGAACATAGCACACGCATTCACTTTATCCCTAGTTAGGTAGCAAAAGAAAATGCAAAACCATAATAGATCATGAATTTGTTTTCGATCACTATCCAATCACTAAAACCATGCTAGTCCATCTAATAGACACATCACCCCACACACGCTCTTGCATATAAGTTGGATCAGCACATGTAATTAAGAACGAGGTACATAATGTGCATCTATCAATACATCTTGCACATAATATGATCAGATCTCATAGCACAATATCATAGAATAAGGATCCACCACATAGCTATTACAAATACGGCCATAATCATGTAGGGCAGCTCATATGGCACTAAGAACTATGAAGAACATGAGAGAAATAGATCAAGCTACTGCCACAAACCTGTAGTCCAGAGGTGGACTACTCCCCCTTGATCATGGTGATGATGATGAAGACGTTGGAGAAGGTGGAGATTCCTCCAGCAGTGATCCTGGCGGAGTTTCCCCTCCAATCTTCGCTGCTACAGCATCTATTTTCGTGTTTTTGTTTTCTGCGGTGCTCTCCTCCCAAGAACTTTTTGGGGCCATATATATAGTGATATTTAGGTCAAAATATGTTGATGGGCGAAAGAATTAAGTAAATTGGACGATCGACGGTCGAAAGACCTCGGGTGGCGCGCCCTATAAGTCTGGGCGCTCCACGTGGTGTCTTTTGGGCCGCAGGCCCATCCAGGTGTGCTTCCAGGCTCCAGGGTGCTTCTCGCGATGAAAGAATGACACTCCATAAATCCCAAGTCAATTTGACTCCGTATAGGTCTCTGAAAGTGGAAAATACCAGAACAGGGAATTCCTGTTCTGCAGAGTTATAAACCAAATAAAGGGGATCATTGGTAAATCCCCATAAATCAATGTAAAACATGGTATTATCATCATATATGTTGCAAATATGTAGGAATTCAATATGATAAATGACAAAGTTGTATGCATTTTACATGCATCACTGCCATATAATTCTTGGACAAAAATTCTTTTGAGTGGTCCAACAAGCATATAATATTCTACACATTCCTAGCATATCAAAAGACACATGGAAAATTATTTTGAGACTCAAAAGAATGGCTTAATTACACACTAGTGGGAAAAATCTGTCCAGATTTCTAGGAGCAAAAAATGCATTTATTTCTACCACCTAGACATGTCAGGAATTTTGGACATTTTTTGTGCATATAGAGGATGAAAAGTTGTAAATACAGTGTAAATATGAGAGCAATCGGAGCTACATAAAAAATCGGAGAGTTTTTCTGCTAAATAGTGTTGTGCAGGAATTTGCGACTCCATGTCTTCTATCAACTTTCTAGCATCCAAATGGGTTCTACTTGGTACTTTATTCTTGGAACATTCAAACTTAAGCTAAACAACATTATAACATAGAATAAGTTCTTAAACTAACAAAGCAACTAAGATCATGGTTTCCACAAACAATACAAACAAGATCATGAAGGTAAAACTAAAACATGAGTTTGAGATGATATTACTTGAAAGAAGAGGGGGATGCATGGGAATCCCCAAGATTATGGTCTTGATAATTCTTGTCATCTACTTATTCCTCATCATATCATGTTACTCATCTCAAACAAACTAACTAAATGGTTAGTTCTCCAAACAAATGATATAATAGTTTCTACACCAAGATGAAAACTTTATGTATTATTGGGAAACCATTTTATAAAAGAAGCTAATATATTGAAGAAGAGACACTTTTTATTCTATTTTTACTATGGGAATTTTTTAAAGATATAGGATTTGAAATGGTTACATTGGCATGAACAACACATGCTCAAGGTCAACCCCAATTTCTCCATTAATTGGTCATCTTTCTCATTTACTCTTCCAAATTTTATTTTTGGTTGAAATCTTAAAATAACCTTGTTGTAAATAGAACATGGGTAGCTATTCCATTCATCCCCACTTGTTCCTTTTTCTCTTCTATCTCCTCTTCTTTGGGAGGCATGGGCATACCCAAGCTTAGGCTTTTGTCATCTTCTTCATTGACACTTTCAACATGATTTCTTGCATTCAAAACATTAGTGCATAAGAGAATATTCAAGTTTTTAAAATATTTGAGTAACATATCATTCAAACCTTTGTGAGCCTTACAAAAGAGGCTCTAGATTGAGCATAATCCATTATCTTATTTTTTGGGTTTTAGTTTTATAAAAAGGTACTAATAGTAAACTAGCAATGTGATGGTTGTGAAATGCGCCATTTTCCTTCACATTTAAACCCTTTGCTAAGTCAATAAATTGACTAAACATCTCTCTAAATATGCCACAAAATGGCTAATTATTGCAAAGATGCGCAATCCCTTCTCTTTTTGTGTGATGTGCAGGAAATCACGTTTTTAAGGCAAATGGACCTGCGATTACTGAAGATAATCTCGTCACAAATGCAGCAAAGTCAACCAGGGTCAAAAAGTCGGTTCCAGGAGCAATAGCGGACACCGGTACGGGAAAGCTTCGCCCGTACCATCCTCCCGTACGGGGTGCCGGAGGACTCCTGGGGTCAAACCCTTTAACTTTCGTGAAGGGAGCCATCCAGAAAGAGAGCCATTCGTCGCCAAACAGAGCCACCATACACTGATCCATCTACAACCCATCAAAGGAGATCCAACACCAAAGTTCATCCATCTCCTCTCCAATCGTTGTAATAGATATCTCCTTGAGAATTGGCGACCATTCTAAGAATATTTGATTTCAATCCAAGTATTTGCAACAATGATTTTCTATCTTTGGTCTTGTTATTATGCGTGAGTAGTCCTCTCGGGCCGCGGGTTGAGGTGAATCCTCGCAGCGTTTATGTGCGTATAATCATATGGGATTTTTGTGTAGAGATTGAATAGGAGCTTTGCTATCTTGTATATTTGTATCTTTGCCTTAACCCGAGAACTTGTAGGTACCCGAGCCTCTCTGGATGAATCAAGGGAAGAGGTGAGATGAGTGGAGAACCGCATGCTACCTTAAAACCTCTGTGACAGAAAGGGGAAAGTAACGGTACTCATTTAGTGATTCACTTGGGATAAACAACAATATCATATATCTTAATGCTTTGGTATGCTTTACTTAATAACGGTTGGTACTCGCGGTTGTGGCGAAACGGTTGGATCAAGAGGCTATATATTGTAACCTCTGGTTTTAGGGGCAATAGTATTTACGGATGTGCCGCTCAAAAATCTCTTATCACTATTTTATTTTCTATACAATATCGTGCTTCTTTTCTATCTTAATCCCATATGTATGCATAGCTGCAGGAGAATCCTTGACCCTAGCCCATTTTCCATCCATTGAATACAACACCAAACAAAGTAAACAGGAAAGGTCCGGTAAACGTGATACGTCCCAAACGTATCTATAATTTCTTATGTTCCGTGCTACTTTTATGATGATACTCACATGTTTTATACACATTATATGTCATTATTACGCATTTTCCGGCACTAACCTATTGACGAGATGCCGAAGAGCCGCTTGTCGTTTTCTGCTGTTTTTGGTTTCAGAAATCCTAGTAAGGAAATATTCTCGGAATTGGACGAAATCAACGCCCAGGGTCATATTTTTCCACGAAGCTTCCAGAAGTCCGACGAGGAAACGAAGTGCGGCCACGAGGCGGCGCCACAGTAGGGCGGCGCGGCCCAGGTGCTGGCCGCGCGGCCCTAACGTGTGGGCCCCTCGTGCCGCCTCCTGACCTGCCCTTCCGCCTACTTAAAGTCTTCGTCGCGAAACCCCCAGTACCGAGAGCCACGATACGGAAAACCTTCCAGAGACGCCGCCGCCGCCAATCCCATCTCGGGGGATTCAGTAGATCGCCTCCGGCCTACCGGAGAGGGGAATCATCTCCCGGAGGTCTCTTCATCGCCATGATCGCCTCCGGATCGATGTGTGAGTAGTCCACCCCTGGACTATGGGTCCATAGCAGTAGCTAGATGGTTGTCTTCTCCTCATTGTGCTATCATGTTAGATCTTGTGAGCTGCCTATCATGATCAAGATCATCTATTTGTAATGCTACATATTGTGTTTGTTGGGATCCGATGAATATTGAATACTATGTCAAGTTGATTATCAATCTATTATATATGTTATTTATGTTCTTGCATGCTCTCCGTTGCTAGTAGAGGCTCTGGCCAAGTTGATACTTGTGACTCCAAGAGGGAGTATTTATGCTCGATAGTGGGTTCATGCCTCCCTTAAATCTGGGACGATGTGACGGAAAGTTCTAAGGTTGTGGATGTGTTGTTGCCACTAGGGATAAAACATCGATGCTTTGTCTAAGGATATTTGTGTTGATTACATTACGCACCATACTTAATGCAATTGTCTCGTTGTTTGCAACTTAATACTGGAGGGGGTTCGGATGATAACCTCGAAGGTGGACTTTTTAGGCATAGATGCATGCTTGGATAGCGGTCTATGTACTTTGTCGTAATGCCCCGATTAAATCTCATAGTACTCATCATGATATATGTATGTGCATTGTTATGCCTTCTTTATTTGTTAATTGCCCAACTGTAATTTGTTCACCCAACATCTCGTTTATCTTATGGGAGAGACACCACTAGTGAACTGTGGACCCCGGTCCTATTCTTTACATCTGAAATACAATCTATCGCAACTATTCTTTACTTGTTCTTCGCAAACAATCATCATCATCCACACTATACATCTAATCCTTTGTTTACGACAAGCCGGTGAGATTGACAACATCATCATTACGTTGGGGCAAAGTACTTTGATTGTGTTGTGCAGGTTCCACATTGGCGCCGGAATCCCTGGTGTTGCGCCGCACTACACTCCGTCACCAACGACCTTCACCTGATCCTTGACTCCTACTGGTTCGATAACCTTGGTTTCTTACTGAGGGAAAACTTACTGCTGTGCGCATCACACCTTCCTCTTGGGTTCCCAACGGACGTGTCAACTACACGCAGGAAGTAGATTTTCTGGCGCTGTTGCCGGGGAGATCAAGACACGCTGCAAGGGGAGTCTCCCACTTCCAATCTCTTTACTTTGTTTTTGTCTTGCTTTGTTTTACTTTATTTACTGCTTTGTTTGCTCCTATATCAAAAACACAAAAAAATTAGTTGCTAGTTTTACTTTATTTACTGTCTTGCTCTCTATATTAAAAACACACAAAAATTAGCTACTTGCATTTAGTTTACTTTGTTATCATGTCTAGCTCTGTACCTGTTACTTCTTCACCTGAGGAATTAGTCTTTACTTTTAAACAAGGGAATGAGGAGAGTTTTAAAGATGCTTGGTCTAGAATTTTTGATTCTTATCGTAAAGCTGAACCTCAAATGACTCTAAGTCTGCTCCTTAGTAATTTTTATTTTGGGCTTATGATTCGCTATAGATGCCTTGGATGCTATAGTAGGAGGAGATTTCCTTCATTGCAATGGGGATCAAGCTTTTAATGCCATAAAAAAATTGGTTGCATCACATAGTTCAGCTAATAACTTTGATTCAGCTCTTATTAGCATTTATAATAGATTAAACACTCTCGAGACAAGTTCATCTTGCTTGAAAGAAAATTATAGTTATGTTCGTAACCGTCTTGATCAAGTTTTAGTGAACTCTGAACTTTCAATATGGGACCCTACTATTAAAGTTGTTATTGGTGGTGAAACTTTTCATGCCCATTGTGATATTATGTCTGAATTTTTCCTTATGCCTAAGAGTATTTATGAATCTTTGACACTTTGGGGACTCGTTGAAGGGGGAGAAAGAATAACCCTTATTGATAACTCTGTTATAATTCCTAAGGGAATAGCCGAGGGTGTGCATACAACCATTCTTGGAACCTCAAATAGATCCCTGCTGAAACTATTGGGAGCAGTCATAGATGTGGGAGAAGGCACCCTAAAATTCACCTCTACACCGGGAGGTAGACATGTATTCCCTAAACCAAAGAGTAAGAAAAATAATAAGAAGGGTCGGCGTAAAGCCCGATGTAATGTTGATGATACTTGATTCACACTTTCTGCGCCTAGCTGAAAGGCGTTAAAGAAAAGCGCTTATGGGAGACAACCCATTATTTTACTTCTGCACTTTTATTTTATATTTGAGTCTTGGAAGTTGTTACTACTGTAGCAAGCTCTCCTTATCTTTATTTTATTGCATTGTTGTGCCAAGTAAAGTCTTTGATAGTAAATTCAATACTAGATTTGGATTACTGCGCAGGAACAGATTTTTTGCTGTCATGAAATTGAGCCGCCCCTGCTGTAGAAAATTTATAAAAATCTGCCAATTTACGTGCGTGATCCGCAGATATGTACGCAACTTTCATTCAATTTGGGCATTTTCATCTGAGCAGGTCTGGTGCCTCTAAAAAATTCGTATTTACGGACTGTTCTGTTCAGATTCTGCCTTTTATTTCGCATTGCCTGTTTTGCTATGTTTGATGGATTTCTTTGTTCCATTAACTTTCAGTAGCTTTGTGCAATGTCCAGAAGTGTTAAGAATGATTATGTCACATCTGAATATATGAATTATGCACTCGACCCTCTAATGAGTTTGTTTTGAGTTTGGTGTGGAGGAAGTTTTCAAGGGTCAAGAGAGGAGGATGATACAATATGATCAAGAAGAGTGAAAAGTCTAAGCTTGGGGATGCCCCCGTGGTTCATCCCTGCATATTTTAAGAAGACCCAAGCGTCTAACCTTGGGGATGCCCAAGGCATCCCTTCTTCATCGACAACTTATCAGGTCACCTCTAGTGAAACTATATTTTTATTCCGTCACATCTTATGTGCTTTACTTGGAGCGTCTGTTTGTTTTTGTTTTTGTTTTTGTTTGAACAAATTCGGATCCTAGCATTCTTTGTATGGGAGAGAGACACGCTCCGCTGTTTCGTATGAACACATGTGTTCTTAGCTTCATCTTTAATGTTCATTGCAAAGGTTGAACTACTTCATTCATTGTTATATGGTTGGAAACAGAAAATGCTGCATGTGGTAAATGGTATAATGTCTTGAATAATTTGATACTTGGAAATTGTTGTGCTCATATAGATCATGTTTAAGCTCTTGCATCATGTACCTTGTACCCATTAATGAATAACTACATAGAGCTTGTTAAAATTTGGTTTGCATGATTGATCTCTAGAGTCTAGATATTTTCCGGTTGAGGTGTTTGAACAACAAGGAGACAATGTAAAGTCTTATAATACCTACAATATGTTCATATGTGAGCTTTGCTGCACCTTTTACACTTGAGTTTGCTTCAAACAACCTTGCTAGCCTAGCCTTGTATTGAGAGGAATTCTTCTCGTGCATCCAAATCCTTGAGCCAAAAACCATGCCATTTGTGTCCACCATACCTACCTACCACATGGTATTTCTCTGCCATTTCAAAGCACATTACTTGAGTACTACCTTTAAAATTCTATTCTTTGTATTTGCAATATATAGCTCATGGGAAAATAGCCTTAAAAACTATTGTGGTGAAGAATATGTACTTATGTGTCTTATTTCTTAATAAGTTGCTTGTTGAGCGGTAACCATGTTTACAGGGACGCCATCAACTCTTTTACCTTTGTTGAATATCATGTGAGTTGCTATGCATCTTCGTCTTGTCTGAAGTAAGGGAGATTTTCATGATCAAACGGTTTGAGTATGCATACTGTTAGAGAAGAACATTGGGCCGCTAACTAAAGCCATGATTCATGGTGGAAGTTTCAGTTTGGACAATTAATCCTCAATCTCTTATGAGAATTTTAACTGTTGTTGAATGCTTATGCATTAAAGAGGAGTCCATTATCCATTGTCTATGTTGTCCCGGTATGGATGTCTAAGTTGAGAATAATCAAAAGCGAGAAATCCAATGCGAGCTTTTCTCCTTAGACCTTTGTACAGGCGGCATAGAGGTACCCCTTTGTGACACTTGGTTGATACATATGCTATGCAATGATAATCCATGTTAATCCAAGCTAATTAGGACAAGGTGCGAGCACTATTGGTATACTATGCATGAGACTTGCAATTTATAAGATGTCTTATACATAACACATATGATTTATTACTACCGTTGACAAAATTGTTTCTATGTTTTCAAAATGAAAAGCTCTAGCACAAATATAGTAATTCATGCTTCCCTCTGCGAAGGGCCTATCTTCTACTTTATTGTTGAGTCAGTTTACCTATTCTTTCTATCCCAGAAGCAAACACTTGTGTCAACTGTGTGCATTGATTCTCACATGTTTACCTATTGCACTTGTTATATTACTTTGTGTTGACAATTATCCATGAGATATACATGTTGAAGTTGAAAGCAACCGCTGAAACTTATATCTTCCTTTGTGTTGCTTCAATGCCTTTACTTTGAATTTATTGCTTTATGAGTAACTCTTATGCAAGTCTTATTGATGCTTGTCTTGAAAGTATTATTCATGAAAAGTCTTTGCTATATGATTCATTTGTTTACTCATCATATTCATCATATCTTCGAATCGCTGCATTCATCTCATATGCTTTACAATAGTATGATCAAAATTATGATAGCATGTCACTTCAAAAATTATCTTTGTTATCGTTTACCTACTCGAGGGCGAGTAGGAACTAAGCTTGGGGTTGCTTGATACGTCTCAAACGTATCTATAATTTCTTATGTTCCATGCTACTTTTATGTTGATACTCACATGTTTTATACACATTATATGTCATAATTATGCAATTTCCGGCACTAACCCATTGACGAGATGCCGAAGAGCCAGTTGTTGTTTTCTGCTGTTTTTGGTTTCAGAAATCCTAGTAAGGAAATATTCTCGGAATTGGACGAAATCAACGCCCAGGGTCCTATTTTTCCACGAAGCTTCCAGAAAGTCCGAAGAGGAAACGAAGTGGGGCCACGAGGCGGTGCCACAGTAGGGCGGCGCAGCCCAGGTGCTGGCCGCGCGGCCCTAACGTGTGGGCCCCTCGTGACGCCTCCTGACCTGCCCTTCCGCCTACTTAAAGTCTTCGTCGCGAAACCCCCAGTACCGAGAGCCACGATACGGAAAACCTTCCAGAGACGTCGCCGCCGCCAATCCCATCTCGGGGGATTCAGGAGATCGCCTCCGGCACCCTGCCGGAGAGGGGAATCATCTCCCGGAGGTCTCTTCATCGCCATGATCGCCTCCGGATCGATGTGTGAGTAGTCCACCCCTGGACTATGGGTCCATAGCAGTAGCTAGATGGTTGTCTTCTCCTCATTGTGCTATCATGTTAGATCTTGTGAGCTGCCTATCATGATCAAGATCATCTATTTGTAATGCTATATGTTGTGTTTGTTGGGATCCGATGAATATTGAATACTATGTCAAGTTGATTATCAATATATCATATATGTTATTTATGTTCTTGCATGCTCTCCGTTGCTAGTAGAGGCTCTGGCCAAGTTGATACTTGTGACTCCAAGAGGGAGTATTTATGCTCGATAGTGGGTTCATGCCTCCATTAAATCCGGGACGAGTGACGGAAAGTTCTAAGGTTGTGGATGTGTTGTTGCCACTAGGGATAAAACATCGATGCTTTGTCTAAGGATATTTGTGTTGATTACATTACGCACCATACTTAATGCAATTGTTTGTTGTTTGCAACTTAATACTGGAGGGGTTCGGATGATAACCTGAAGGTGGACTTTTTAGGCATAGATGCATGCTGGATAGCGGTCTATGTACTTTGTCGTAATGCCCTGATTAAATCTCATAGTACTCATCATGATATATGTATGTGCATTGTTATGCCTTCTTTATTTGTCAATTGCCCAACTGTAATTTGTTCACCCAACATCTGTTTATCTTATGGGAGAGACACCACTAGTGAACTGTGGACCCCGGTCCTATTCTTTACATCTGAAATACAATCTATTGCAACTGTTCTTTACTGTTCTTCGCAAACAATCATCATCATCCACACTATACATCTAATCCTTTGTTTACAGCAAGCCGGTGAGATTGACAACCTCACTGTTACGTTGGGGCAAAGTACTTTGATTGTGTTGTGCAGGTTCCACGTTGGCGCCGGAATCCCTAGTGTTGCGCCGCACTACACTCCGTCACCAACGACCTTCACGTGATCCTTGACTCCTACTGGTTCGATAACCTTGGTTTCTTACTGAGGGAAAACTTACTGCTGTGCGCATCACACCTTCCTCTTGGGGTTCCCAACGGACGTGTCAACTACACGCAGCAAAACGTAAGATAAAACTAAATAGCAAGTCTTGTATATGTTTCCTTAAATCCATTTAGCAGTGTTTCCCAAGTTCGATTAAATCTTGGTCTTCTAGAAAAAACGCTTACAATACTACAATCCATAATATGGATCGAAGGTATCACAATGCAAGCAAGAATAGAAGCCTAGCGCTACGGTCCTCGGCAACAACGCTAGAAAAGTATCTTGATAACCCCTAAGTGCAAGGATCACTGTTGTACAATTCGGTAAGTATTTGAGTGTCGAGCCCACGAGGAGCTGAAGCTAAACTATCTATTTTTGAAACCCCTATAACTCACTTATACGGCCTTCTATGCAAAGCAAGGAACTATAGTGTGTGTGGTTGTTATTGGTACTAACTAGAAAACGATAACGTTTTTGGAAGCAAACACTATAGGTAAACTAGTGCAAGTAAAATGGAGCTAGTGGAGTGGAGGTGGATAACCCAAGGGAGGAAGCGCTTATGCAAATTTCTATTTCATTTGGTTGGTTGTCACAATTAATGAAGCACAAAGATAGTCCTTTTATTGTTTCTTCTAAGGAGGAGCCTAAGCAACTATTATGAAAGAGGAAGAGATAAGAGCCCTCTTTATGTTTTCATGTTATAAAAAATGCAATATACTAATCATTATATGCATTGGGTACCATTGGTTGATGTTATTATTCATATATAAAATTCCAATTTAAGAGGGGGACTTAAAAGTTAATGGTTTAAATGTTGTGGTGCGCTCCATATGCTTTCATGTAAAACTTTTTTTTGCGGGAAAAAGCAAACAGTAAAACTTAGTTTGAGCACACCTTTATATCCTTGTTAAATTGTGAAATAAATTTGCATAAGTAATTAATTTATAAGTTTCCATAAAAATAAAAATAAACTATGGAAGAGTAAATGAGAAGGATGATCAATGAAGAAGTTGGGGTCGACCTTGAGCATATGTTGTTCATGCCAATTGAACCATTGGAAAGTCTATATTATTAAAACTCTTCTTACAATAAAACAAAATAAAACGAGTATTTTTTATATATTTGGTTTTTGAATAAAATGTATTCCCAACAATTAGTGGAGTTTTCATCTTGGTAAAAACTATTATCTATTTTGGAGAACTAACCATTTTGTAGGCATTGGAGTATCATGGAGATGAGTACATTTCTTCGTTTGAGGTGTGAGACATGATATGATGAGAAAGTATAAGAGTATGAGAACTAGCAAAACCACAATCTTGGGGATGCCCATGCATCGCCTCTTATTTCAACTAATTCAGGTAAATCATTTTAAACTCATGTTCTAGTTCTATCTTCATGATCCCTTTTGTATGTTTGAGGAAACCATTTTTTCATTTGCCTTTTGTTTTATTTTATTTTTATTTTTCTTCTTATTTATAAAATTAAAATAACAAATATTTATGTTAATTTCTTTTGTTTTCCTTTGCTTCTTCTTTGCCTTTGAACAAAAGAAAAACAAAAAAAGATTTTTCTGTCTTCGTTGCTTTTTATTGGTTCTTTCCTGGTTCTTCTTGGCTTCTTTTTGCTATTACATTTTTTTCGCTTTTCTTCTCTGTTAAAATAAAGTTTTGAGTCTGAGTTTTCCTTTTAAAATAAAGTACCAAGTTTTACCCATTTGGATGTTTAAAGTTGTGAAGCAAAATGAGAGTTGGTGATTTCTGCACTATACTTTTTAGTGCAGGATTTTTCTCTTAACTCATAAAATCTTGATAAATTCACAGTAGCTCAAAATTTTAATATTTTATATGCACAAAAATTGGCTAAAATTCCTGACATGTCCAAGTGGTTGAAAAAAAATTCTATCTTGCTTTTGCTAATTTTTTGACAGATTTCGCCCCCTAATGTTTGAGCCATTCTTTTGGGTTGCAAAATGATTTTTCTTGAATATTTTGATTGCTAGGAATGTGTAGGATATTATGTGCTCTCTGGTTCATAAAGGAATAATTTTTTATTTGAATAAAATGGCAGAAAACATGATATTTTTGTACTACAAATGTCACGCCATGGAAAAGAAATGGGAGAAAATTTTGTGTTGAAGTTTTTTCACAGAGAATAGAGGAACACCACACCAAGAGCTATCCAAGAATGGTGAAGACCATAATCTTGGGGATGCCTAGGGTACCCCACTAGATGCATCGTAAACTCTCTGTTTGCACACCTCTAAACTTTATTCTTTTGAGCAACATAGAATGATCGCAAAAAGTTGGAGCGTCCTTAATTAGTTTTATGTCTAGTTTTGCTTTAAATAAATAAGACCATCATGAAAATTCGTTGCATGATTATGAAAGAGTGACTTAAATAAATTATCCTATTCTTAAATATCTTGATGAAAATAAGTTGCATGCTATGAAAAGAAAAAGGAAATGCCAACAAAAAACTGAAAGTTAAGTTATGCATGGTATTACTAGTTTCAAATGCTTTATTGAATGATGATTTTCCGAGTGACCTATTTGATGATACTTCTTACTAGTATACATAGATGTTTAACATTAAGTATCGTTGTTTGATGATAAATGAAAAGCACTATGAACACTATTGCATGCTTTTAGGTCTCTTGCTAGCCAAAAAGAAAAAAATGAATTATCTCACACACTTAGACTTGCATCCAAATAAACTCAACCCAAACACCCACCATACCTACATATATATCACTTGCTATTACAAGTATAATATGTGTGTTATTCCTCCAATTACTTCAAAATGTCCTTTTTGTGTAATTTCTAGCTCATGGGAAAGTAAGTTATGGAATTAAAAACACCACCATGGAAGTTGTGGGTTTGAAAAATTAAAAGTAATGAGGTAGGTAGGAACCATGATGACATGGGGAATACCTTTCAACATTCCAATTATCTTTGAGTTGATAATCATTTTTTTGGTTACTTGATAGCCACCTCAGACTCGAAATAAAGGTGGTTATCACAAAGGACTAGAGTATGCATATATGTTATTGAAGATCACTAGGCTGCTAACCAAAGCCATGCCTAATCATGATGGAAGTTTCATCATGGGAATCCTCAATAGGATAAGAAAAAAAGAAGAAAAAAGAAAAAATGGGATGCAAAATAAAAAGAACAAAGAAAAACAAGGGAAAAGAAAAGAAAAAAGAAGAAGTAAGAGATAGATTTTTAGTAGGAGGATGCTCATTTGTCTGTTGTCTTGTCTTCCTGGTATATATAGCCTATATAAGTGAGGTTGAAAAATCTCCTTGGGTCCTTTGTACATGAGGCATGGAGGTACCTCTTTGTGATACTCGGTTGAAACAATATGTAAAAGGTCTATGATAATCTAAAGTTGAGTAGCACGAGGTGTGGCTTCTTAGTGGCTAAAGGGGCATGAGGCACTTACTTATAAGAATTCAAACACATGAATCATGAGTATCTCTAAAACAAAGTAACAAAGAGATGTGTGGAACCCCATCCTTATAATTACTACTAACATGAATTACATAGCTCAAAACCTTACTTTATGCTCTCTTTTATATTTTATTTTTTTGGAGGACTAGAACATGTATCCCCTACTTACTTTCTGTTATGTACATGTTTTATATTATTTTTGAAGATTTTCTAAACAACCCCTCTCCTCTGGTTTTAAATCTATCTAGTAGAAAACACCTTTTATTAGTATTTTTGACTTTCGAGGAGCTACGTGACTCGAAAAATGGGCAAGGTTAGAGGCCATGCTTCGGAAGTTTCGAGACGAACAAAATGAGCTAAAGTGAGACATGACGATGTCAATGGGATGGGAGATAGGGTCTGTGGTGCGCCCTCCCCCTTTGGGCGCGCCACATGGGGTTGTTTCTCCTCGAGCGTCCGATCAGCCTCAATCTTGCGCCCACGGATTTGACCTAAAAACCCCTATATATATGACCCCCATGGTTTCCTCGAGGCGACGGCAGCGGTGTTCAAAAACACATAAATAGAGAGTCAGCAGGCCACTGCCAGCGGAGATCGGAGGGGGGAAATGTTGCTGGAATCGCCTCTGGTGGACTCCACCCCCTACGGCGTGGTCATCATCAACATCTTCATCAGCATCATCAACACCACCTTCATCTACCCTTTGTAATATCTCGGCAAACATGATGTTTGAGGTTGTAAGGGTATTTTACCCTTATCCATTATTTTGGTAACAATGACACCGTTGCTAGAGTAATCGGACTAATACATGTCTATAAGATTATTCCCAGGTATTAGCCAAATAGGAATAATGGTGTATCAATGGAACAAGAAGGTAAAGGGAGACCCCCCACTTCAACAAAATGAAGAAAGGTTGTTCAGCCTCTGGCCGGTCTGTGGCCCGATTGGACCGGTCGTGGCGTCGGCTGGCCCGGTGCCGACCGGCCCCTGGACCGGTGTCATCCGGGCACGATCCAGTAACGCTAGCACCTTCGCCTGGTGTTGGCCCGGCGCACGGTCTGGTTTGGACCGACTGGTCCGGCGTCACGCCCGGTCACGCCGGCCTGTGGACCGGCCTCCCCGGCATGTGCCGGCTCCTGCTCCGGTGACATCCGGGGGCATATACTTTAAGCCAGGATTCGCCCCGGTCTTCGCCTGGCACACGTTCCGGTCCCGACCAGACGGTCTGACCTGTGGCCCGGTTGGACCGCACCCTACGCCGGATGGCCCGGCCCCAGGCCCAGCTGATCGGCTCCCTCGACCATTTGCTGAGCTGGACAAGTTACAACGGTTGGATTTCGAAGGACCATATAAATACTCCTTCACCTAGCTCAGAACACTTAGGCACTACATTACAAATTGTTTTTGAGCTCTCTCTCTCTCTCATACTCCATTGATAGAAACACCAAAAGCCTCAGATCTCCCTCCTCCTCCACCCAAACTCGAATCCCTCCGGGGAAAAGATAGAGGATGCCTTGATCTATAGTTCCACTGAGCCAAATCTTGTTCCCCCTTGTATTCATCGAGATACCTACTCTCTAGGGTTCCTTTGAAACCCTAGGTGGGCAAACAAAGCCGGAAGCATCTGGGCTGTGGATTTGCTCCTGACAAGATTGTGAAGGTTTGGAGGCTACCTCAAAGTCTACCACAAGTGAGAAGAGCTATTCCTTCGTGGGATAGGTAAAGGAGAAGAAGGTGATCCTTCGTGGCGTTGGGAATCCTTCGTGGGACCCCCACCTCTCCAAACGTGACGTACCTTATTGCAAAGGAAGGGAACACGGGAATAAACCTTCGTTTTCGCATGCTATCGGTTATTTCTAACCAAACTCTTACATGTGATATAACTGCCTGTGAGAGCCTTCGTGCTCGAGGTACTTGTATCATCATATAGGGTGGCTCACCTAGTTTGCATTAGGCTTACCTTTATATTCCGCAAAGCCTAATATTGCAAAGAAAGAATTAAAATTTGTAGAAACCTATTCACCCCCTCTAGGTTTACCATCTTTGAACTTTAAATTGCTATCAGAGGCTGGACTCTTTTAAAGGGCTTTACAGCCTTAAGAGTGAGATGGATAAACTATTCGAGGGTCTGGATGAAGATTCTAACCTTTCGGTTAAGGAGATGAAATCCAAATTCTTAGCAAATGAGGCTGAGAAAAAGAAGAAGGAGGATGAAGTCCAAAGCCAAATGGCACAAATGAGTGCCATGCTTAAAAACCTGACTAGTGGGACTTCTAGTGGGGCTTCGGTCACTCCGGAAACTTTCCATGAAGTCAAGCATGACTATCCCAAAAACACTTCACACATGCCTCATATAAACCATAGTGAGAATGTTCCCCATTTTGATGGAACTCACTTTCCTTTTTGGAAATCCTCTATGGAGTCTCATATTCGCAGCTGCAGTGTGGAGATGTGGGAGATCATTGTGGATGGATACCGGAAGCCACAAGATCCCATCAGGCTAACCTCTACCGAGTTCTACAACCGCCAACTCAATGCCTCTGCATGCAACAAGATTAGAAGTGGCATCAATCGCAAGCTCCTCGATCAAGTCAATGATATAGACTCTGCAAAAAAGCTTTGGGATCGGATTGTAGTACTACAAGAGGGAACCAATCTGATCCAGAAGGCTCTCTATGAGTCAGCAAAGACAGAGGCAACCTTGTTTATGATTAGAGAAGGAGAATCCCTGGCCGATGCTTATGGAAGGCTTGGCGCTCTTCGAGTAAAGGTCAAGGGCCTTGGATGTGAAAAATATAATGATGGCTTTGAAATGAATGAAGAATTCATAAAGTCCAAGGTCATTGCCATGATTGCAGTCAAACGGAAGGATACCAACCTTGCACTCAACTTGCAAATCCTCACCAAGAAAACAGGTCTAAACGCAGATGATCTAGTCTTCTATGTGGCAGCCAATGACAACATGGCCAAGGCAGGAGAAAAGCTCATGGCGATGAACCGTACAGAGGGATCCTCACACAACCTTGCTTTCAAGGCTAGAGCTGACCAAGAAAGGGAAGAATCCTATGAGATCGAAGAGGATGGGATGACATCAACTAGTGACATACAAACGGATGTTGCTTTCTTCGTCAATAAGTATGGGAAGAAGTTCCCAATCTCCTCCAAAGAGAAGAAGAGAACATGCTACAACTGCGATGAAGATAGTCACTTTGCAAATGAGTGTTCTTATGAGAAAAGAGTTGACAAGCCAAAGTTTGTCAAAGGTGTCAAGCCGAGATTGAAGCCAAATCCAATCAATGAATGATGCAAGAAGAACAAGGGGAGAGATTTTGTTGGGGCTGAGTACATTTCCGATGAAGAGGAAGAACAAGAGGAGAAGGAGGCCGGAGTGGCTGGTTTGGGTTACTCCAAACCCGGGTCACTCTTCACATATGATTACGCCAAGGACTATTCAATGGAGTCTTCGACGCCAAATGATATTGGTTCTTCCTTTATGGAAAGAACAACACATGATGATGACTCCGATGACATTTCCCCCTCTACGATCGTCGGCTCTTGTCTAATGGCAAGGGAAGCAAAGGAAATGGAATCCTCACCTTCTTTATCTAGTATTCTTGATAATGAAACTGATAATCAAGATGAAGTTGCTATGCTTAAGGAGTTTTACAAAGTTAGATGCACTCTTCGTGGTGATGCTCTTTTCAAATTCGATTACTTGATGGACTCCCTCAAAGAAAGAGACGAGTCCATTGAGGAATTAGAATATCATTTGAATGATGAGAAATGGAGATTCAATCTCCTAAGACAAGAGTTGAAAAACAAAAGGTGCATATCTCAAAGCCTTAAGAAACTAGTTGAAACTTTTGATGGTGGCCTAAACCTTTTGTTTGCAAGTACAATAAAAGCAATGGGATTATCAGTCGATATGTTAAAAGAATCTGACACTGGTTTCCATGGCATCATCCCAACCCGAACCGCTTATCCCCTCGGAAAAATTTCATTGGATGTTGTCTTCGGTACACCCATCAACTTCAGGAAGGAGAAGCTCGAGTTCGAAGTAGTGGATTGGGAATCACGGTACCACGCCATCCTCGGCAGGCCAGCATTCGCCAAGTTCATGGCAATACCTCATTACGCATATTTGAAGCTAAAGATGCCATGCAATAATGGGACAGCAATAACTGTTCACGGGAGTTTTTTTCGTTCTGATAACTGCGATAGAGATTTCCAGAAGATCGCGTCAAAGTTTGGAGTCAGGGAAGAACTCAATGCACTTGACGCGGCCACCGATCATACACAGCCACCTACCGATAATCAGAATGCAAAATCCGATGAGTTTGACGTTGTCAAGGAAGCCTAGAAGCATCAAGTGCACCCCTCTGATCCAAAGAAAACGGTCAACACATCGGCAGATCTTACTGCTGCATAGGAAAGCGCGCTCATCGAGTTCCTCCGTGAGCGTTGGGAAATATTTGCATGGGAACCATCCGACATGCCAGGTATTCCCAGGAAACTCGCTGAGCATGCCCTCAATGTTGACCCCAAAGCCAAACCTGTACAGCAGACGTTACGTCGTTTCTCAGAACAAAAAAGAAAACCTATTGGCGAAGAAGTTAATCGGCTCGGCAAGGCTGGTTTTATTCGGGATCTTAGGGAATCCGAGTGGGTAGCTAATCCAGTCATGGTGCCAAAGAAAGATACGATAGTTCTTCGTATGTGTATCGATTACACAAGCCTCAATAAGCATTGCCCAAAGGATCATTTCCCGTTGCCTCGCATCGATCAAATAGTTGACTCCACAGCAGGCTGCGAGCCTCTCCTTTCTCGATGCTTACTCATGATATAATCAGATCAAGCTCAAAAAAGAAGACCAGGAGTTAACTGCATTCATAACTCCGCATGGTGTTTACCGCTACAACGTTGATACGTCTCAAACGTATCCATAATTTCTTATGTTCCATGCTACTTTTATGACAATACTCACATGTTTTATACACACTTTACATCATTATTATGCATTTTCCGGCACTAACCTATTGACGAGATGCCGAAGAGCCAGTTGTTGTTTTCTGCAGTTTTTGGTTTCAGAAATCCTACAAAGGAAATATTCTCGGAATTGGACGAAATCAACGCCCAGGGTCTTATTTTTCCACGGAGCTTCCAGAAGACCGAAGAGCATACGAAGTGGGGCCACGAGGGGCCGTAACCATAGGGCGGTGCGGCTAGCATGGGGCCCGCGCCGGCCTATGGTGTGGGGCCCCTGCGCCGCCTCCAACTCTCCCCTTCCGCCTACTTAAACTCTCCGTCGCGAAAACCCTATTACCGAGAGCCACGATACGGAAATAGTTCCAGAGACGCCGCCGCCAATCCCATCTCGGGGGATTCTGGAGATCGCCTCCCGGCACCCTGCCGGAGAGGGGAATCATCTCCCGGAGGACTCTTCATCACCATGATCGCCTCCGGACTGATGTGTGAGTAGTTCATCTTTGGACTATGGGTCCATAGCAGTAGCTAGATGGTTGTCTTCTCCTCTTGTGCTATCATGTTAGATCTTGTGAGCTGCCTATCATGATCAAGATCGTCTATTTGTAATGCTACATGTTGTGTTTGTTGGGATCCGATGAATATGGAATACTATGTCAAGTTGATTATCAATCTGTCATATATGTGTTGTTTATGTTCTTGCATGCTATCCGTTGCTAGTAGAGGCTCTGGCCAAGTTGATACTTGTAACTCCAAGAGGGGGTATTTATGCTCGATAGTGGGTTCATGTCTCCATTGAATCCGGGGGAGTGACAGCAACCCCTAAGGTTGTGGATATGTTGTTGCCACTAGGGATAAAACATCAATGCTTTGTCTAAGGATATTTGTGTTGATTACATTACGCACCATACTTAATGCAATCGTCTGTTGTTTGCAACTTAATACTGGAAGGGGTGCGGATGCTAACCTGGACTTTTTAGGCATAGATGCATGCTGGATAGCGGTCTATGTACTTTGTCGTAATGCCCTGATTAAATCTCATAGTAGTCATCGTGATATGTATGTGCATTGTTATGCCCTCTTTATTTGTCAATTGCCCAACTGTAATTTGTTCACCCAACATGCTATTTATCTTATTGGAGAGACACCACTACCGAACTGTGGACCCCGGTCCATTCTCTTACATCTGAAATACAATCTACTGCAAACTCTGTTCTTTACTGTTCTTCGCAAACAAACATCATTCTCCACACCATACGTTTAATCCTTTGTTTACAGCAAGCCGGTGAGATTGACAACCTCACTGTTAAGTTGGGGCAAAGTATTGTGATTGTGTTGTGCAGGTTCCACGTTGGCGCCGAAATCCCTGGTGTTGCGCCGCACTACACTCCGTCACCAACAACCTTCACGTGGCCCTTGACTCCTACTGGTTCGATAAACCTTGGTTTCTTACTGAGGGAAACTTGCTGCTGTACGCATCACACCTTCCACTTGGGGTTCCCAACGGGCGTGTGCTTTACGCGTCAACAAGCTAAATTTCTGGCGTGTGCTTTACGTTGCCGGGGAGATCAAGACACGCTGCAAGGGGAGTCTCCCAAATCCAATCTCTTTACTTTGTTTTTGTCTTGCTTTACTTTACTTTATTTACTGCTTTGTTTGCTCTCTATATCAAAAATACAAAAAAAATAGTTACTAGCTTTACTTTATTTACTGTCTTGTTTGCATTCTCTATATTAAAAACACAAAAAAATTAGTTACGTGCATTTACTTTATTTTGTTATCATGTCTAGTCCTGCACTTGTTACTCCGTCACCCGAGGAATTGATCTTTACTTTTAAACAAGGGAGTGAGGAGAGTTTTGAAGAAGCTTGGTCTAGAATTTTGGATTTTTATGGTAAAACTGAACCTAGAATGACTCTAAGTTTGCTTCTTAGTAATTTTTATTTTGGGCTTATTATTCGCTATAGATATGCTTTGGATGCTTTAGTGGGAGGAGATTTCCTTCATTGCGATGGGGATCAAGCTTTTAATGACATAAAGAAATTGGTTACATCATCTAGCTCAGCTAGTAATTTCGATTCATCTCTTGCTAGTATCTATAATAGATTAAACACTCTGGAAACATATATATCTTGTTTAAAAGAAGGGTACAACCAGATTCATGAATATTATGATTATGTTCAAGTAAACTTTAAACCTTCAATGTGGATCCCTACTATTAAAGTTACTATTTGTGGTGAAATTTTTTATGCCCGTTGTGATATTATGTCTAAGTTTTGCCTTATGCCTAAAACTATCTATGAATCTTTGACACTTTGGGAACTTACTGAAGGTGGAGAAGGAATAACTCTTACTGATAATTCTGTCATAATTCCTGAGGGGATAGCTGAAGGTGTGTTCACAACTTTTCTTGAAAGAATGGTATCCACTGGTTACCTCGTTATTGAATGTGTAGGGACAGGACAAATCACACTTGGAAGATCCCTGCTGAAACTCTTGGGAGCAACCATAGATGTGGGAAAAGGCACTCTAAATTTTACCTCTACACCTGGATGCGGTCAAGTATTTCCTAGGCCAAAGAGTAAGAATAAGATTAAGAAGGATATGCACAACGCCCCTGGTAATAATGTTAATGCTTCATCTCTTGATAATACTTGATTCACACTTTCTGCGCCTAGCTGAAAGGCGTTAAAGAAAAGCGCTTATGGGAGACAACCCATTATTTTATGTCTGCACTTTTGTTTTATATTTGATTCTTGGAAGTTTATACTACTGTAGCAACCTCTCCTTATCTTTATTTTATTGCATTGTTCTGCCAAGTAAAGTCTTTGATAGTAAGGTTGATACTAGAATTGGATTACTGCGCAGAAACAGATTTCTTTCTGTCACCAAATTTAGCAGCCCCGTCTGTAGATAACTCAGAAAAATCTGCCAATTTACGTGCGTGATCCTCAGATATGTACGCAACTTTCATTAAATTTGAGCATTTTCATCTGAGCAAGTTAAGTGCCCCTGGAAAATCCGTCTTTACGGACTGTTCTGTTTTGACAGATTCTGCCTTTTATTTCGCATTGCCTCTTTTCCTATGTTGGATGGATTTCTTTGTTCCATTAACTTTCAGTAGATTTGTGCAATGTCCAGAAGTGTTAAGAATGATTGTGTCACCTCTGAATATGTAAATTTATGATTATGCACTAACCCTCTAATGAGTTTGTTTTGAGTTTGGTGTGGAGGAAGTTTTCAAGGGTCAAGAGAGGAGGATGATACAATATGATCAAGAAGAGTGAAAAGTCTAAGCTTGAGGATGCCCCCGTGGTTCATCCCTGCATATTTCAAGAAGACTCAAGCATCTAAGCTTGGGGATGCCCAAGGCATCCCTTCTTCATCGACAACTTATCAGGTCACCTCTAGTGAAACTATATTTTTATTCCGTCACATCTTATGTGCTTTACTTGGAGCGTCTGTATATTTTTATTTTTGTTTTTGTTTGAATAAAATCGGATCCTAGCATTCTTTGTGTGGGAGAGAGACACGCTCCGCTATTTCATATGAACACTGGTGTTCTTAGCTTTACTTTTAATGTTCATGGCGAAGGTTGAAACTGCTTCGTTCATTGTTATTTGGTTGGAAACAGAAAATGCTTCATGTGGTAATTGGTATAATATCTTGAATAATTTGATACTTGGCAATTGTTGTGCTCAAATAGATCATGTTTAAGCTCTTGCATCATGTACTTTGTACCTATTAATGAAGAACTACCATAGAGCTTGTTGAAATTTGGTTTGCATGATTAGTCTCTCTAAAGTCTAGATATTTTCTGGTTAAGGTGTTTGAACAACAAGGAGACAATGTAGAGTCTTATAATGCTTGCAATATGTTCTTATGTAAGTTTTGCTGTACCGGTTTATACTTGAGTTTGCTTCAAACAACCTTGCTAGCCAAAGCCTTGTATTGAGAGGGATTTCTTCTCGTGCATCCAAATCCTTGAGCCAAAAACTATGCCATTTGTGTCCACCATACCTACCTACTATGTGGTATTTCTCTGCCATTCCAAAGTAAATTACTTGAGTGCTAACTTTAAAATTTCATTCTTTGTCTTTGCAATATATAGTTCATGGGAAAATAGCCTTAAAAACTATTGTGGTATTGAATATGTAGCTTATGTGTCTTATTTCTTATAAGTTGCTTGTTGAGCGGTAACCATGCTTCTGGGGACGCCATCAACTATTACAACTTTGTTAAATATCAAGTGAGTTGCTATGCATGTTCGTCTTGTCTGAAGTATGGGTGATTTATCATGATCAAATGGTTTGAGTATGCATATTGTTAGAGAAGAACATTGGGCCGCTAACTAAAGCCATGAATCATGGTGGAAGTTTCAGTTTGGACATTAATACTCAATCTCTTATGAGTATATTATCTGTTGTTGAATGCTTATGCATTAAAGAGGAATCCATTATCTGTTGTCTATGTTGTCCCGGTATGGATGTCCTAAGTTGAGATTTATCAAAAACGAGAAATCAAATGCGATCTATCTCATTGGACCTTTGTACAGGCGACATAGAGGTACCCCTTTGTGACACTTGGTTGAAACATATGTTATGCAATGATAATCCATGTAAATCCAAGCTAATTAAGACAAGGTGCGAGCACTATTGGTACTCTATGCATGAGGCTTGCAACTTATAAGATGTCTTATGCATAACACATATGAATTATTACTACCGTTGACAAAATTGTTTCTATGTTTTAAAAATGAAAAGCTCTAGCACAAAAATAGTAATCCATGCTTCCTCTCGCGAAGGGCCTTTCTTTTACTTTATGTTGAGTCAGCTTTACCTATCTTCTTCTATCTTAGAAGCAAACACTTGTGTCAACTGTGTGCATTGATTCCTACATACTTGCTTATTTGCATTCATCATATTACTTTGTGTTGACAAATTATCCATGGGATATACATCCATGAGATAAACATGTTGAAGTTGAAAGCAACCGCTGAAACTTATATCTTCCTTTGTGTTGCTTCAAAGCTTTCTACTAAGAATTTATTGCTTTATGAGTTAACTCCTATGCAAGTCTTATAGATGCTTGTCTTGAAAGTACTATTCATGAAAAGTCTTTGCTATATGATTCAGCTTGTTTAATCATTGTCTTTACCATTGCTTCGAATCACTTCATTCATCTCATATGCTTTACAATAGTATTGATCAAGATTATGATAGCATGTCACTTCGTAAATTATCCTTGTTATCGTTTACCTACTCGAGGGCGAGTAGGAACTAAGCTTGGGGATGCTTGATACGTCTCAAACGTATCCATAATTTCTTATGTTCCATGCTACTTTTATGACAATACTCACATGTTTTATACACACTTTACATCATTATTATGCATTTCCGGCACTAACCTATGGACGAGATGCCGAAGAGCCAGTTGCTGTTTTCTGCTGCTTTTGGTTTCAGAAATCCTACAAAGGAAATATTCTCGGAATTGGACGAAATCAACGCCCAGGGTCTTATTTTTCCACGGAGCTTCCAGAAGACCGAAGAGCATACGAAGTGGGGCCACGAGGGGCCGTAACCATAGGGCGGCGCGGCCAACATGGGACCCGCGCCGGCCTATGGTGTGGGGCCCCTGCGCCGCCTCCAACTCTGCCCTTCCGCCTACTTAAACTCTCCATCGCGAAAACCCTATTACCGAGAGCCACGATAGGAAATAGTTCCAGAGACGCCGCCGCCGCCAATCCCATCTCGGGGGATTCTGGAGATCGCCTACGACACCCTGCCGGAGAGGGGAATCATCTCCTGAAGGACTCTTCATCACCATGATCGCCCCCGGACTGATGTGTGAGTAGTTCATCTTTGGACTATGGGTCCATAGCAGTAGCTAGATGGTTGTCTTGTCCTCTTGTGCTATCATGTTAGAACTTGTGAGCTGTTGATGTCTACGCACGCTTCTATTCTTGTAGACAGTGTTGGGCCTCCAAGAGCAGAGGTTTGTAGAACAGCAGCAAGTTTCCCTTAAGTGGATCACCCAAGGTTTATCGAACTCAGGGAGGAAGAGGTCAAAGATATCCCTCTCATGCAACCCCCGCAACCACAACGCAAGAAGTCTCTTGTGTCCCCAACACACCTAATAGGTGCACTAGTTCGGCGAAGAGATAGTGAAATACAGGTGGTATGAATAAATGCGAGCAAGTAGCAACGGCACCGTAAAAGTGCTTTGCTGTCCAGGACTCGGTGTGTGTTTGATGGTGCTAATATTGCAGAAGTATAGATGCAAGAAAAACAATAAACAAACAGCGATAGCGATATTTAGGAACAAGGCCTAGGGATCATACTTTCACTAGTGGACACTCTCAACATTGATCACATAACAGAATAAATAGATAGATGCTAGACTCTACACCCTCTTGTTGGATGATGAACACCACTAACTGTGTAGGATTACACGAACCCTCAATGCCGGAGTTAACAAGCTCCACAATATTCAATGTTCATATTGAAATAACCTTAGAGTGCATAACAGATCAACATAACCAAACCAAGTACTAACATAGCATGCACACTGTCACCTTCACACTACGAAAGGAGGAATAGATCACATCAATACTATCATAGCAATAGTTAACTTCATAATCTACAAGAGATCATAATCATAGCCTACGCCAAGTACTACACGATGCACACATGATACGTCTCCGACGTATCGATAATTTCTTATGTTCTATGCCATATTATTGATGATACCTACATGTTTTATGCACACTTTATGTCATATTCGTGCATTTTCTGGAACTAACCTATTAACAAGATGCCGAAGTGCCAGCTTCTGTTTTCTGCTGTTTTTGGTTTCGGAAATCCTAGTAACGAAATATTCTCGGAATTGGACGAAACGAAGACCCAGGTTCCTATTTTCACCGGAAGCATCCAGAACACCCGGGAAGGACCAGAGGGGGGGCACTGGGCCCCCAGACCTTAGGCCGGCGCGGCCCAGGCCCTGGCCGCGCCGCCATATGGTGTGGCCACCCCTTCGTGAAGGAGATATGCCCTAGAGGCAATAATAAAGTGGTTATTATTTATATCTTTATGTTTATGATAAATGTTTATATATCATGCTAGAATTGTATTAACCGAAACATTAGTACATGTGTGATATGTAGACAACAAGAAGTCCCTAGTATGCCTCTTAAACTAGCTTGTTGATTAATGGATGATTAGTTTCATAATCATGAACATTGGATGTTATTAATAACAAGGTTATATCATTATATGAATGATGTAATGGACACACCCAATTAAGCGTAGCATAAGATCTCGTCATTAAGTTATTTGCTATAAGCTTTCGATACATAGTTACCTAGTCCTTATGACCATGAGATCATGTAAATCACTTATACCGGAAAGGTACTTTGATTACACCAAACACCACTGCGTAAATGGGTGGCTATAAAGGTGGGATTAAGTATCCGGAAAGTATGAGTTGAGGCATATGGATCAATAGTGGGATTTGTCCATCCCGATGACGGATAGATATACTCTGGGCCCTCTCGGTGGAATGTCGTCTAATGTCTTGCAAGCATATGAATGAGTTCATAAGAGACCACATACCACGGTACGAGTAAAAGAGTACTTGTCGAGAGACGAGGTTGAACAAGGTATAGAGTGATACCGAAGATCAAACCTCGGACAAGTAAAATATCGCGAGACAAAGGGAATTGGTAATGTATGTGAATGGTTCATTCGATCACTAAAGTCATCGTTGAATATGTGGGAGCCATTATGGATCTCCGGATCCCGCTATTGGTTATTGGTCGGAGTGAGTACTCAACCATGTCCGCATAGTTCTCGAACCGTAGGGTGACACACTTAAAGTTGGATGTTGAAATGGTAGTTCTTGTATATGGAATGAAGTTGGAATATTTGTTCGGAGTCCCGGATGTGATCCCGGACATCACGAGGAGTCCCGGAATGGTCCGGAGAATAAGATTCATATATAGGATGTCATTTTATGTGAATAAAATGTCGCGGAAGGTTCTATGGAAGGATTTGGTTCGGGTCTTATTCGAAGACTTGGACACCACCTCTTGGGGTTCCACCTATATAATGAGGGACAAGGGGGAGGGGGCCGGCCACCTCAAACACCACCAAGGTGGCCGCACCCCTAGATGGCCGGCGCCCCCTCTCCCCAAACCCTAGCCGCCCGCTCCTCCACTTCCCGCACGCTTAGCGAAGCTTCGCCGTATTTCTCCACCACCACCAACACCACGCCGTCGTGCTGTCGGATTCAAGAGGAGCTACTACTTCCGCTGCCCGCCGGAACGGGGAGGTGGACGTCGTCTTCATCAACAACCGAACGTGTGACCGAGTACGGAGGTGCTGCCCGTTCGTGGCGCCGGAACCGATCGTGATCAAGATCTTCTACGCGCTTTTGCAAGCGGCAAGTGAACGTCTACCGCAGCAACAAGAGCCTCATCTTGTAGGCTTTGGAATCTCTTCAAGGGTGAGACTCGATACCCCCTCGTTGCTACCGTCTTCTAGATTGCATCTTGGCTTGGATTGCGTGTTCGCGGTAGGAAAATTTTTGTTTTCTATGCTACGTTATCCTACAGAGGGGTATCGAGCCGTGTCTATGCATAGATGGTTGCACGAGTAGAACACAATGGTTTGTGGGCGTTGATGCTCTTGTTATCTTTAGTTGAGTACTTTGCATCTTTATGGCATAGTGGGATGAAGCGGCTCGGACTAACTTTACATGACCGCGTTCATGAGACTTGTTCCTCGTTCGACATGCAACTTGTATTGCATAAGAGGCTTTGCGGGTGTCTCGTCTCTCCTACTATAGTAAAGATTCAATTTACTCTTCTATTGACAACATTAGTATCAACGTTGTGGTTCATGTTCGTAGGTAGATTAGATCTATATCGAAAAACCCTAAACCACGTAAAATATGCAAACCAAATTAGAGAGCGTCTAACTTGTTTTTGCAGGGTTTGGTGATGTGATATGGCCATAATGTGATGATGAATATGTATGAGATGATCATTATTGTATTGTGGCAACCGGCAGGAGCCTTATGGTTGTCTTTAAATTTCATGTTGAGTAGTATTTCAAAGTAGTTGTAATAGTTGCTACATGGAGGACAATCATGAAGACGGCGCCATTGACCTTGGTGCTTCGCCGACGATGATGGAGATCATGCCCGAAGATGATGGAGATCATGTCCGTGCTTTGGAGATGAAGATCAAAGGCGCAAAGACAAAAGGGCCATATCATATCACATATGAACTGCATGTGATGTTAATCCTTTTATGCATCTTATTTTGCTTAGATCGCGACGGTAGCATTATAAGATGATCCCTCACTAAAATCTCAAGATAATAAAGTGTTCATCCTTAGTAGCACCGTTATCAAGTCTTGTCGTTTCGAAGCATCTCGTGATGATCGGGTGTGATAGATTCAATAAGTACATACAAACGGGTGCAAGACAGCTTTGCACATGCAGATACTAAGGTGGCCTTGACGAGCCTAGCATGTACAGACATGGTCTCGGAACACATGATACCGAAAGGTAGAGCATGAATCATATGGTTGATATGATGAACACTTTGAGTGTTCGCCAAAGAAATCACACCTTTTCTCGTGATGATCGGGTTTTGGTGCGGTGGATTTGGTTCGTGTGATCACTAAGACAATGCGAGGGATATTGTTTTGAGTGGGAGTTCATCTAGATTTTTAATTATGTAGAATTAAAATTTGAACTCAATTTGTCATAAACTTAGTCTAAACTATTGCAAATATATGTTGTAGAGATGGCGTCCCCAATCAATTTTAACCAGCTTCCTAGAGAAAGAAAAGCTTAAGAACAACGGTAGCAACTTCACCGACCGGTTCCGTCATGTGAGGATCTTCCTCTCCGGCGGAAATCTGCAATATGTGCTTGATGCACCGCTAGGTGACCCTCCTGCAGTAAACTGAAACCGATGAAGTAAAAGCTGTTTACGCGACTCGGAAAACTCGGTACTCTCAAGTTCGAGTGTGCCATCTTATGCAGTCTGGAATCCGATCTTCAAAAACGTTTTGAGCACCACGATCCTCATGAGTTGATGAAAGAGTTGAAGACTATTTTTGAGACTCATGCGGCCGTGGAATGCTATGAAGCATCGAAACAATTTTTCAGCTCGTATGATGGAAGAAGGCAGCTCCGTTAGTGAGCACATGCTCGCCATGACCGGGCATGCGAAGAAACTCGGTGACTTGGGAATAGTGATTCCTAACAGACCGGGGATTAATCGTGTCCTTCAATCACCGCCACCAAGTTACAAGAACTTTGTGATGAACTACAATATGCAGAACATGAACAAGGAGTTACCTGAACTCTTTGGCATGCTAAAAGCCGCCGAGATTGAGATCAAGAAAGAGCACCAAGTGTTGATGGTCAACAAGACCACCAGCTTCAAGAAACAAGGGCAAGTCTAAGGGAAAATTCAAGAAGGGTGGCAAGAAAGCTGCCACGCCTCCCGTGAAACCTAAGAACGGCCCTAAGCCCGATGCTCGAGTGCTATTACCGCAAGGAGAAGGGACACTCGGAAGCGTAATTGCTCCAAGTATCCGGCTGATCCGAAGAGCGGCCTTGTCAAGAAGAAGAAAGAAGGTATATATGATATACATGTTATAGATGTTCATTTCACTGGTTCTCGTTCTAGTACCTGGGTATTTGATACTGGTTCGGTTGCTCATATTTGTAACTCGAAACAGGAACTAAAGAATAAACGACAACTGCCGAAGGATGAAGTGACGATGCGCGTTGGAAACGGATCCAAGGTCAATGTGATCGCAATCGGCACACTTCCTCTACATCTACCTTCGGGATTAGTTTTAAGCCTAAATAATTGTTATTATGTACCGCGTTGAGCATGAACATTATATCCGGATCTTGTTTAATGCAAGACGGTTATTCATTCAAGTCCGAGAATAATGGTTGTTCTATTTTTATGAATAATATCTTTTATGGTCGAGCACCACAAAAGAATGGCTTATTTCGTTAGATCTCGATAGTAGTGATACGCATATACATAACATTGATGCTAAGCGAATTAAATTGAATGATAATTCTACTTATATGTGGCACTCGTCGTCTTGGTCATATTGGAGTGAAACGCATGAAGAAACTCCATACCGATGGATTACTAGAATCACTTGACTTTGAGTCACTTGATAGATGCGAAGCATGTCCGATGGGAAAAATGACTAAGACTCCATTTTCTGGTATGATGGAGCGAGCTACCGACTTATTGGAAATCATACATACCGATGTGTGCGGACCAATGAGCGTAGCATCGCGCGGTGGTTATCGTTATGTTCTAACCTTCACAGATGATCTGAGTAGATATGGGTATATCTATTTCATGAAACATAAATCCGAAACTTTCGAGAAGTTTAAGGAATTCCAAAGTGAAGTAGAAAATCAACGTAACAAGAAGATTAAATTTCTACGATCCGATCGTGGAGGTGAATATCCGAGTTATGAGTTTGGCATGCATTTAAAGAAATGCGGAATACTTTCACAATTGACACCGCCGGGAACACCACAACGAAACGGTGTGTCCGAACGTCGTAATCGAACTCTCTTAGATATGGTTCGTTCTATGATGTCTCTTACCGATTTGCCGTTATCTTTTTGGAGTTATGCATTAGAGACAGCCGCATTCACTTTAAATAGAGCACCATCAAAATCCGTAGAAACGACACCGTATGAATTATGGTTTAATAAGAAACCTAAGCCGTCGTTCTCGAAAGTTTGGGGTTGCGAAGCCTATGTAAAAAGGTTACAACCGGACAAGCTAGAACCCAAAGCGGAGAAATGCGTCTTCATAGGATACCCTAAGGAAACTATAGGGTACACTTTCTATCACGAGATCCGAAGGCAAAATCTTTGTTGCTAAGAACGGAACCTTTCTTGAGAAAGAATTTCTCACTAAAGAAGTGACTGGAAGAAAAGTAGAACTCGATGAGATTGATGAATCTATACTCGTTGATCGAGTAGCGCAAGACCGGAAGTTGTACCTGTACCGCCTACACCGGCAACGAGAGGAAGCAAATGATAATGATCATGAAACTTCGAACGAGGAAACTATCGAACCTCGCGGATCGACAAGGGAACGTACCACTCCCGATTGGTTTGATCCTTGTCTAAATGTCATGATTGTGGATAACAATGATGAGGACCCGGCGACGTATGAAGAAGCGATGATGAGCCCAGATTCCAACAAATGGCAAGAAGCCATGAAATCCGAAATGGGATCCATGTATGATAACAAAGTATGGACTTTGGTAGACTTACCTGAGAGCCGAAAGGCTGTCGAGAATAAATGGATCTTCAAGAGAAAAACAGATGCTGATGGTAATATTATCGTCTATAAAGCTCGACTTGTCGCAAAGGGTTTCCGACAAATTCAAGGAGTTGACTCGCGATGAGACTTTCTCACCGGTAGCGAAGCTAAAATCTGTGAGGATTTTGTTAGCAATAGCTGCATTTTTCGATTATGAGATTTGGCGGATGGATGTCAAAACGGCGTTCCTTAATGGAGACATTGAGGAAGAGTTGTATATGGTACAACCCAAAGGTTTTGTCGATCCTAAAAATGCCGACAAAGTATGCAAACTTCAGCGTTCAATCTATGGACTGAAGCAAGCATCAAGAAGTTGGAACCGACGCTTTGATAAGGTGATCAAAGACTTCGGGTTTATACGATGTCATGGAGAGGCCTCGTATTTACAAGAAAGTGAGTGGGAGCTCTGTAGCATTCCCGATATTATATGTAGATGACATATTATTGATCGGGAATGATATAGAACTATTAAGCAAGTGTTAAGGGTTATTTGAATAATAGTTTTTCAATGAAAGACCTTGGTGAAGCATCATATATATTAGGCATCAAGATTTATAGAGATAGATCAAGACGCCTAATAGGGCTATCACAGAGTACATATCTGGACAAGATTCTAAAGAAATTTAGAATGGACGAAAGTAAGAAAGGGTTCTTACCTATGTTACCAGTGCAAGGTATTGAGTAAGACTCAAGGACCGGCTACGGCAGAAGAAAGAGAAAGGATGAATAATATCCCCTATGCCTCGGCAGTAGGATCTATCATGTATGCCATGCTATGTACTAGACCAGATATAGCACATGCTCGTTAGTTTGACTAGCAGATATCAAAGTGATCCAGGAATGGAACACTCGGACAGCGGTCAAGAATATCCTCGAAGTACTTGAAAAGAACTAAGGATATGTTTCTTTGTTATGGAGGTGACCAAGAGCTCGTTGTAAACGGTTACACCGATGCAAGTTGGAACACCGATCCCGATGACTCTAAGTCACAATCCGGGTACGTGTTTATATTGAATGGTGCTGCAAGTAAGCTGGGCAAGCTCGAAGCAAGTGCACGGTGGCGAAGTCTTCAACGGAATCGAGTACATAGCGGCTTCGGAGGCTTCATCGAAGCGGTATGGATGAAGAGGTTCATTGTAGAGCTCGGTGTGGTTCCTAGTGCATTGGACCCATTAATCATTCTGCATGGCCACCTACTGAGTTTTACTATTTCATCTACCCACAGACCAAAGGTCCCCCAAGAAGGCGGCACCCTTCAGCTCCCTACACTT
>NC_061508.1:247419745-247496526 GCF_022539505.1 Lolium rigidum | reverse complement strand
CCTAGTAAAGAAATATTCTCGGAATTGGACAAAATCAACGCCCAGGGTCCTATTTTTGCACGAAGCTTCCAGAAGACCGAAGGGGGAAGGAAGTGGGGCCACGAGGCGCCGACACAACAGGGCGGCGCGGCCTGGCCCTTGGCCGCGCGACCCTGTCGTGTGGGGCCCTCATGTGGCCCCCCCGCGTTGCCCTTCCGCCTACCTAAAGCCTTCGTCGCGAAACCCCCAGTACCGAGAGCCACGATACGGAAAACCTTACTGAGACGCCGCCGCCGCCAATCCCATCTCGGGGGATTCTGGAGATCGCCTCCGGCACCCTGCCGGAGAGGGGAATCATCTCCCGGAGGACTCTTCACCGCCATGGTCGCCTCCGGAGTGATGAGTGAGTAGTTCACCCCTGGACTATGGGTCCATAGCAGTAGCTAGATGGTTGTCTTCTCCTTATGTGCTTCATTGTCGGATCTTGTGAGCTGCCTAACATGATCAAGATCATCTATCTGTAATGCTATATGTTGTGTTTGTCGGGATCCGATGGATAGAGAATACTATGTTATGTTGATTATCAATCTATTACCTATGTGTTGTTTATGATCTTGCATTCTCTCCGTTATTAGTAGAGGCTCTGGCCAAGTTTTTACTCTTAACTCCAAGAGGGAGTATTTATGCTCGATAGTGGGTTCATGCCTCCATTAAATCGGGACGGTGACGAGAAAGTTCTAAGGTTGTGGATGTGCTATTGCCACTAGGGATAAAACATTGATGCTATGTCCGAGGATGTAGTTATTGATTACATTACACACCATACTTAATGCAATTGTCTCGTTGTTTGCAACTTAATACTGGAAGGGGTTCGGATGATAACCTCGAAGGTGGACTTTTTAGGCATAGATGCATGTCTGGATAGCGGTCTATGTACTTTGTCGTAATGCCCAATTTAATCTCACTATACTTATCATATCATGTATGTGCATTGTCATGCTCTCTCTATTTGTCAATTGCCCGACTGTAATTTGTTCACCCAACATGCTATTTATCTTATGGGAGAGACACCTCTAGTGAACTGTGGACCCCGGTCCATTCTTTTACATTGAATACAATCTACTGCAATAATTGTTCTACTGTTTTCTGCAAACAATCATCATCCACACTATACATCTAATCCTTTGTTACAGCAAGCCGGTGAGATTGACAACCTCGCTGTTTCGTTGGGGCAAAGTACTTTGGTTGTGTTGTGCAGGTTCCACGTTGGCGCTGGAATCCCTGGTGTTGCGCCGCACTACATCCCGCCGCCATCAACCTTCGACGTGCTTCTTGGCTCCTACTGGTTCGATAAACCTTGGTTTCTTACTGAGGGAAAACTTGCCGCTGTACGCATCACACCTTCCTCTTGGGGTTCCCAACGGACGCGTGCTGTACGCGTATCAAGCTCTTTTTCTGGCGCCGTTGCCGGGGAGATCAAGACACGCTGCAAGGGGAGTCTCCACAATCCAATCTCTTTACTTTGTTTTTGTCTTGCTTTACTTTATTTACTACTTTGTTTGCTGCATTATATCAAAACACAAAAAAATTAGTTGCTAGCTTTACTTTATTTACTGTCTTGCACTCTATATCAAAAACACAAAAAAAAATAGTTACTTGCATTTACTTTATCTAGTTTGCTTTATTTACTACTGCTAAAATGGCCACTCCTGAAAATACTGTTATCACCAGAATTTGACCGGATCAGATGTGGGCCGCGATTGGAGATGGGTTTGAAGAATATACATAGAAGGAATACATGAATCGGCCTTGTATACCAAGTTTGGGCTAGTTTGCCCATGTATCTGTAACATAGTAGGATACGTGTCGTTTAGAAGTTAGAGTTTAACCCGTGCACGGTTAGGTGCACGCCTGAATTAGAAAGTCCACTGGACTATAAATATGTACCTAGGGTTTATGAAATAAACAACAATCACGTTCACCACAAACCAATCTCGGCGCATCGCCAACTCCCCCGTCTCGAGGGTTTCTTCCGGGTAAGCACCATGCTGCCTAGATCGCATCTTGCGATCTAGGCAGCACACGTTTATTCGTCGTTCATGCGTTGCTCGTACTGAAGCCTTTTTGATGGCGAGCAACGTAGTTATCGTAGATGTCTTAGGGTTAGCATTGTTCATCATATCATATGCTATCGTCGTGCAACCCTTAGGCATCTAGCCGCCCTTACACCTATCTTGGGTGTAAGGGCGGCACCCGCTTGATCATTGTTTAGTAGATCCGATCCGTTATGATTGCTCCTTGTTCTTCAAGGATTAGTTTAATATCTGCATCGTTAGGCCTTACAAACGGGTCGAAGGATCCGAGTGGCGCGTAGGGTGTAGTTTGCTAGCCCTAGACAGGATGTTCCGAGGATCAACTTCGTGTTGGTTTTTAGGCCTTGTCTAGGGTCGGTTTACGATCACCGTGCGTGGCCGCCAGAGCTCGATCACGAATAGGATGTTCCGATTATGCGGTGAAAACCCCGGATCGTAGTAGGTCGCTTCAGCTTTATCTTGATCAAGCAGGACCACCATCTCGATCGTACACCTCGTACGTATCATGGGTGGATCGGCTCTTTGAGCCGATTCACGGAGACAACTCCGAGAGCCGATCGAGGCTCGTATTTAATGTTTACGTGTATGCCATGCAGGAAACTAAGCGAGGCATCATCCAACACCTTCCCGACCAGGTATAGGTCAGGTGGCACGCCCTTGCATCGAGCATCGGACGTGCGTGCGAAGGCTTTGCGGGCCGTCGCTCGGAGGGACCAGGGCCAGCCGTAGTCCTGGGAGATTCCCGGCTCTACGGTGTTGCCCGTCGCTGCCCGCCGGTGGGTTTTTGACCGCAACACATTACGGCACGCACGGTGGGACAATCTTCGACATCCACCGCATCGCCATCTACATCCGAGATGGCGGAAGGCACTCCGGTCAAGTACGAGGATCCGACCGAGGAGCTCAAGAAGAAGCATGACGAGATCAAAGCAGTCCTCGAAGCCGACCTCATCGGCTCTTTTCAGCGAACCCGCTCACATGGCATCGGATGGAAGGGGTTCTCACCTGAAGGCGCGCTCGATGGAGTGGACATGTCCTCCCCGTCGGAAGAACGCACCAGTGTCGCTGCGTCGGAGATCAACTTCATGGTGGCTCATTCGCTGCACCGCCATTCCGAGAGCCCGGTGAACACTTTGGAGCGTGTCGCTCGCGCGTGATCCAGGAAATCATGAGCCATCGGTATTCTCCGTCAGGACCAGCTCTGGGGACTTACCAAGGAGAGATGCCACTCCAGTCCCGTCCACCGCTGCCGTTCGCGTTGGCAGCACCAGAAGTGCCGGGTTCATCGGCATACGTCGTCTACAAGATTGGTGGTGACCCTAGTGACTACCAATTCTTACATGAGGCGCCCAAGGAGATCCCCCACGGATACACGTGCGCATACGTGCCAGACTGCAGTAACTGGGCACTCTCGAACCAGGCTGCAACAGCAGGGACTTCCGGAACAGCAGGAGGAACGTCGGGAACAGATCTTGAGAAGCAGACGTGGCTAGCTAAGTACGCCACTCCGACAAACCTCCAGAGCTCAGCTCCTGCAGTTGGCTCAGAGCTGGAAAAACAGGCATGGCTGGCTAAGTATGCCACCCCGGCGAATCTTCAGAGTTCGACGCCTGCAGCCATCACCGCGGATCAGATTTGTACAATTCTGAAAGACCAGTTCGGCATGATGCTGAAAAGGAGGACAATCGGCTATTCCAAGCCGTACCCCAACGAGTACGAATTGATCCCGCTACCACCCAAATATCGGCTCCCTGACTTCACAAAGTTTAATGGATCGGATGGTTCCAGCTCCATCGAGCATGTGAGCCGATATTTGGCACAGCTGGGCACGATCTCAGCATCAGACGAGCTGCGTGTGAGGTTCTTCGCACAGTCCCTCACAGGATCGGCTTTCGGGTGGTACACTTCGCTGCCACCAAACTCAATCCGGATTTGGAAGCAGTTGGAAGAACAGTTCCACGAGCAGTATCACTCAGAGGCTTCCGAGGCTGGCATTGCCGATCTAGCACAAGTACGACAGAAGCGCGGGAAAACAGTGGCAGAATACGTCCAGCGCTTCAGGACCGTTAGGAACCGATGCTATTCGGTTCATGTAAGTGAAAAAGAAGCCGTCGAGTTGGCGGTGGTGGGTCTCTCATCATCGATCAAGGACGTGGCCTCCCAAGCAGACTACCCTTCACTGGCGCACATGGTGCAGAAGCTGTCAGCATATGAACAGCGCCACCCAGATGTTTACCGGGATAAATTCAAGCGCGTGGTGGTCCTGGTTGAGGCAGACGAAGATGAAGGTGCTGCGGGAGATCAAGAGGTAGCAGTGGCTGAATGGACTCGGGGGCAAGCCCCGTGTCCTGTAAGTGGGTTAAGCCACAAGGTCCTCCAAAAGGGTTTGACTTCGACGTGACCAAAGCTGAGCAGATCTTCGACCTCTTACTCAAGGAGAAGCAGCTAAAGTTACCCGAAGGTCACAAGATCCCCACGGTGCAAGAGCTGAACGGAAAGCCATATTGCAAATGGCATAACACGTTCACCCACGCCACCAACGACTGCAGGGTGTGGCGTCAACAGGTCCAAATGGCGATAGAACAAGGGCGGCTAATTTTCAGCCGATACGCCATGAAGGTCGACACACACCCCTTCCCCGCCGTTAACATGGTGGAGTATACTTACCATGGAGGGTGCCAGCCAGATTTCTCGTGCAATATCAACATGGTAGGACTCGGGCACCACTCGGTAAGGACGGAGATGAGGGCAGCTTCTCTCATAGCAAGGATACGAGAGGAAGCCGCTCCACGCGATCGGCTCCGTCACGATGGCAAGCGCTACATCACGGAGGGAGAAGTGAGGAACGTAAGATATCAGCGACCTCTCTCTGATCACCTCCTCAACAAGTATGTGGGTCAATACGACCAACGCCGGCGATACAACGACGATGATGAAAGAGATCGTCTGGCTAGGGACGACAGGAGACGTCGTCGGCATGATCGCGATGAGGAGCGATATGAGCGCCACGCCAAGGAAAAGTCGAGGGAGCAAGACGACGTGGATAGGCACTGGGACTGCCCCTTCTTCAGACACTGCTGGGATTCGGGAATGAGCCGATTGCCTACAGTCGGCAACTGCCCAGAATGTAAACAAAAGAAGAAGGATGCAGCTAACGTGTCCGTGTTCAAATGTCTAGGGCCTCTCCCGCCTCGGAACAAGCTTGCTGAGTCCGCTCGGGTGGAAGATCTCGAGGAACTAGAGGACGATGATGAAGAAGAAGACAAGTATCATCGGCCAAGGTGGTGCCCTGATGGGCTCAGCCGTTCCCAAAAGCGAAGGGTTCGGCGACTACGTGGGTTGGAGAAAGCTGAAAGGTTATACCCGCACACGTTGAGGAAGGCGCGGCCCGATCCGGCCGCTAAAATTCAGCGAACCCTGGACGAAGAAGGTCGGCCACAAAGGAAAGAGTGGCGCCCCGGACAAAAGAAAGCCGATGATGAGACATCGGCTGGCACAAACATGGTGTTCATCCTTCCAACGGAGTTTAGTGCTCCGGAGTAGACGAAACACTCGTGGCACAACTTGATCGCGGCCCACGGCCGGTCATCTTTGAGAAGCCACGAGAGAGAAGCTACGAGGCATCCGAAGGCCCCGTACTTACGAGGTTACATCAATGGGCAGCCTGTCAACAAGATGTTGGTGGACACCGGAGCGGCAGTTAACATTATGCCATACTCCATGCTACGTCGGTTGGGACGCTCTAGCTCGGATCTGATTAAGACCAGTGTGACTCTGAGCGATTTCAACGGCCAAGCATCTGACGCACAAGGTGTTCTGAACGTGGATCTGACTGTAGGAAGGAACCGTCCCTACGACGTTCTTTATTGTCGACAGCAAGAGCTCCTATGATGTCCTACTAGGGAGAGATTGGATCCACGCCAACTGTTGTATTCCATCCACGATGCACCAATGCCTAATACAGTGGGATGGAGATGAAGTAGAAGTCGTCCACGCAGATGATTCAGCCGAGATTTCAACGGCTGGCATGAACGTTTGGGAGACATCAGGCCAAGAGCTACTCTCAGGCATCAATTTGGACGATTGCGAGCGCATCGACGTGACAAAGGACGGGGTTAGGCTGGTTTTATCCACCGGCCTGACCGTGTAACAAAAGCAACATCGATGGACAAACGTGGCGATGCCGATCCAGGTGATCGGCCCCAAGGATTTATGGAGGAACATTGCAAAACCTTCATCGAGCAAGCAACATGGAGGCCGATTCCAGCAATCGGCCAAAATTATCCTCACCATACATTCTGCCTGGGTTCAGCATTTGATCTAACAGGGAATACCTGAAGAGCCGATACCCTCAATTACTTGAAAGAATCGGCTCGGGGGGCACCTAGGTGGATAAAACACGAGGTTATGAAGTGGAAGTGTCTTTCAAATGCCCAGCAGCCCAAGATATTCTTTGATGATGGGTATTGAAGTATGGGGGCCGATACATAAATCGGCCGATTCAAAAAAAAATTAAGCACAGCCGATGCGCAGACATCGACTTAAGGATAGAAAGCCGATGCATAGCCATCGACTCTAGCACAAATTTCATGGGATCTACCAGTGGCACGTGCAAAACACAAGGACCTCCAGCTCTGTGTCAGAGGAGTTCTATTTCTGAGCCGTTGTGTGATCATCTGCAATATCGACCTTCAATATCGACCTTCAGCTGGCTCTGCATGGTAGTTCTCTCAGACATGATCGTGCCCAGGTCCATTTGTCTGAATTGCGTGTCCTCGTCTCTGTTTCGCCTTGACTGAGACTCGGGGGGCAGCTGGCCTGGTGGATGCTCTGTTTTTGAAAGCCGATGGTGGCACCTGACTCGCCTCTTTTCTCGCCTTGACTGAGGCTCGGGGGGCAGCTTGCTCTGAGGGACCCTTCGCTATAGGAAGCCGATGCGGTTGAGGTCGGCTGGCTCTACATCTCAACTTTTTTGAGGAATGGTCGCTGCGGGAAAACAGAGCAGGATTTCAAACATCGATGTAGATTATCGAAAGAAAATTTGTGGATAAGTGATGCTTGTCCTGCAGAAGTATCAGCTCCGGCCTCCGGGCTGATTCAGCAATGGTCCTAGAGCTCTCCCGAAGTCAAAAGGGATTTGGAAAAGAAGGATTCGGCAGGAGAACGTCTGGAAACCTAAGCTTAATGATGAGACCAGGCGTTTTTTCAGAAGTTTTGCCGTTAAATCTAACGCTGCGCTCAATGACCGCGGTTTGGACCTGTTCGGTTGGAAGTTTGGGGATCTGAGTTTGAGCAAGGTTCGTAGGTTACCGTTTGAGGAGGTGGTTAGATTCGTCTATCTCAGGATTTATCGTAAGAGGCCAATGCGTTGCCGTCGGCTCGTTGAACGTTGGTCAAACTGACAATCGGCAGAATCAGTACGAAAGGAAATCGGCAAAATCAAGTTAAAGAAAAGACTTCTTCATTAATAAGAGAGGATTTTTACAATGAAGAGCCGATTGCTCAAGCGAGGAAGAACAAAAGAAGAGCCGATTGCTCAGGGACTACTAATCCTACATTACTAATCCTCGCTAGCATCATCGTCGGCGTCGGAGTTGCCGTCGGCGCTACTGCCGGAGAATTCCTCGTCGCTGCTGCCCCAGCCTTCGGCCGGAGCTTCTTCTTCCTCGTCATCATCATCATCCTCGCTGTCCGCCCAAGCGCGGAAGCGCTTCGCCGGCGGGTACCCCGCGGAAGAGGAGGAATCATCCTCCTCCTCCTCCTCTTCTCCTTCCTCGTCATCATCCTCGTCCTCGCTGTCCGCCCACATGCGGGAGCGCTTCTTCGGCGGGTGCCTGGCGGAGGGGGAGGCCTCTGTCTTCTCTACTTCTCCTTCTTTCTCCTCCTTGTCGGAGGAGATGGGGTTCGCCCCGGAGTGGAGGTCGTCTTCGTTCTTGCTCTTCGGCGAAGATTGGAGGGGGAGGCCTGAGGGGGAAGAGGAAGAGGAAGACATTGCTACAGGGGAAGAGGGTTTTTTGGGCACTGGTGGACAGAACAGAGCAGGGGGATGAAGTGGCGAACCGTTCGGCACAGATAAATAAAGGGGGTGTAGTGGAGATTTAATGCCATGACGGTTCTCGAGGACGTGATGCCGAAATTATCAATTCATGCAGAGAAGCCAAGGAGGCGAGGCGAAATGATGGAAGATTCTGCGGCGCTTCGCTCTCGCCACGACATGACCCGACGAAGGAAAAGCGTAATGATTTTGGAAATGTCATTTCCAAAACCAGGGGGGCATGTGTTATCACCAGAATTTGACCGGATCAGATGTGGGCCGCGATTGGAGATGGGTTTGAAGAATATACATAGAAGGAATACATGAATCGGCCTTGTATACCAAGTTTGGGCTAGTTTGTCCATGTATCTGTAACATACTAGGATACGTGTCGTTTAGAAGTTAGATTTTAACCCGTGCACGGTTAGGTGCACGCCTGAATTAGAAAGTCCCCTGGACTATAAATATGTACCTAGGGTTTATGAAATAAACAACAATCACGTTCACCACAAACCTATCTCGGCGCATCGCCAACTCCCCGTCTCGAGGGTTTCTTCCGGGTAAGCACCATGCTGCCTAGATCGCATCTTGCGATCTAGGCAGCACACGTTTATTCGTCGTTCATGCGTTGCTCGTACTGAAGCCTTTTTGATGGCGAGCAACGTAGTTATCGTAGATGTCTTAGGGTTAGCATTGTTCATCATATCATATGCTATCGTCGTGCAACCCTTAGGCATCTAGCCGCCCTTACACCTATCTTGGGTGTAAGGGCGGCACCCCGCTTGATCATTGTTTAGTAGATCCGATCCGTTATGATTGCTCCTTGTTCTTCAAGGATTAGTTTAATATCTGCATCGTTAGGCCTTACAAACGGGTCGAAGGATCCAAGTGGCGCGTAGGGTGTAGTTTGCTAGCCCTAGACAGGATGTTCCGAGGATCAACTTCGTGTTGGTTTTTAGGCCTTGTCTAGGGTCGGTTTACGATCACCGTGCGTGGCCGCCGGGCTCGATCACGAGTAGGATGTTCCGATTATGCGGTGAAAACCCCGGATCGTAGTAGGTCGCTTCAGCTTTATCTTGATCAAGCAGGACCACCATCCGATCGTACACCTCGTACGTATCATGGGTGGATCGGCTCTTTGAGCCGATTCACGAGACAATCCGAGAGCCGATCGAGGCTCGTATTTAATGTTTACGTGTATGCCATGCAGGAAACTAAGCGAGGCATCATCCAACACCTTCCCGACCAGGTATAGGTCAGGTGGCACGCCCTGCATCAGCATCGGACGTGCGTGCAGAAGGCTTTGCGGGCCGTCGCTCGGAGGGACCAGGGCCAGCCGCAGTCCTGGGAGATTCCCGGCTCTACGGTGTTGCCCGTCGCTGCCCGCCGGTGGGTTTCTGACCGCAACAAATACTAAGTTGTGTGACTTCACAACCACAAATAATAATGATTTCTTATGCACACCTATTGCTCCACCTGCTACTACAGCAGAATTCTTTGAAATTAAACCTGCTTTACTGAATCTTGTTATGCGAGAGCAATTTTCTGGTGTTAGTTGTGATGATGCTGCTGCCCATCTCAATAATTTTGTTGAATTGTGTGAAATGCAAAAGTATAAAGATGTAGATGGTGACATTATAAAATTAAAATTGTTTCCTTTCTCATTAAGAGGAAGAGTTAAAGATTGGTTGCTATCTCTGCCTAAGAATAGTATTGATTCATGGACTAAATGCAAGGATGCTTTTATTGGTAGATATTACCCCCTGCTAAAATTATATCTTTGAGGAGTAGCATAATGAATTTTAAACAATTGGATAATGAGCATGTTGCACAAGCTTGGGAAAGAATGAAATCTTTGGTTAAAAATTGCCCAACCCATGGATTGACTACTTGGATGATCATCCAAACCTTTTATGCAGGACTGAACTTTTCTTCACGGAACCTATTGGATTCAGCTGCTAGAGGTACCTTTATGTCCATCACTCTTGGTGAAGCAACAAAGCTCCTTGATAATATGATGATTAATTACTCTGAATGGCACACGGAAAGAGCTCCACAAGGTAAGAAGGTAAATTCTGTTGAAGAAACCTCTTCCTTGAGTGATAAGATTGATGCTATTATGTCTATGCTTGTGAATGATAGGACTAATGTTGATCCTAATAATGTTCCGGTAGCTTCATTGGTTGCCCAAGAAGAACATGTTGATGTAAAATTCATTAAAAATAATAATTTCAACAACAATGCTTATCGGAACAATTCTAGTAATAACTATAGGCCATATCCTTATAATAATGGTAACGGTTATGGTAATTCATATGGGAATTATTACAACAATAATAGGAACACACCCCTGGACTTGAAGCTATGCTTAAAGAATTTATTAGTACACAAACTGCTTTTAACAAATCTGTTGAGGAAAAGCTCAATAAAATTGATATTCTCGCTTCTAAGGTTGATAGTCTTGCCTCTGATGTTGATCTTTTGAAATCGAAAGTTATGCCTAATAAGGATATTGAAAATAAAATTTTTACTACAGCAAATACCATCCAAGTTAGAATTAATGAGAATATAAGATTGATGGCTGAATTGCATGCTAGGTGGGAAAGAGAAGAAAATGAAAAACTAGCTAAAGAGAATAATGTAGCTAAAGTTTGGACTATTACCACCACTAGCAATGCTAATACTTCACATGTTGCTGCACCTCCTACTATCAATGGTAAAATAATTGGTGTTGGCAATGTTTCCACTTCTAATGCAAAGCCTGCAAAATTGCCTGAAACTGCTAAAATTGCTGAAACTGCCTGTGATAAAACTGCTGAAATTTTTTCCAACATTGGGGATGATGATCCCATTGCTTTAGATTATAATGGTTTGGATTTTGATGATTGCCACATCTCTGAAGTTATAAAGTTCTTACAAAAACTTGCTAAGAGTCCCAATGCTAGTGCTATAAACTTGGCTTTCACAAAACATATTACAAATGCTCTCATAAAAGCTAGAGAGGAGAAACTAAAACTTGAAACTTCTATTCCTAGAAAGTTAGAGGATGGTTGGGAGCCCATCATTAAGATGAAGGTCAATGACTTTGATTGTAATGCTTTATGTGATCTTGGTGCAAGTATTTCCGTTATGCCTAAGAAAATTTATAATATGCTTAACTTGCCACCATTGAAAAATTGTTACTTGGATGTTAATCTTGTTGATAATGCTATAAAGAAACCTTTGGGGAGAGTTGATAATGTTCGCATTACCGTTAACAATAACCTTGTCCCCGTTGATTTTGTTGTCTTGGATATTGAATGCAATGCATCTTGTCCCATTATATTGGGAAGACCTTTTCTTCGAACTCGTTGGAGCTATCATTGATATGAAGGAAGGTAATATTAAATATCAATTTCCTCTCAAGAAAGGTATGGAACACTTCCCTAGAAAGAGAATGAAGTTACCTTTTGATTCTATTATTAGAACAAGTTATGATGTTGATACTTCGTCTCTTGATAACACTTGATATACACTTTTCTGCGCCTAGCTGAAAGGCGTTAAAGAAAAGCGCTTATGGGAGACAACCCATGTTTTTACTACAGTATTTTTGTTTTATATTTGAGTCGTGGAAGTTGTTTACTACTGTAGCAACCTCTCCTTATCTTAGTTTTGTGCATTTTTGTGCCAAGTAAAGTCTTTGATAGTAAGGTTCATACTAGATTTGGATTACTGCGCAGTAACAGATTTCTTTGCTGTCACGAATTTCGACCTGCCACTCTGTAGGTAGCTCAGAAAAATATGCCAATTTACGTGCGTGATCCTCAGATATGTACGCAACTTTCATTCAATTTGGGCATTTTCATTTGAGCAAGTCTGGTGCCTCAATAAAATCCATCTTTACGGACTGTTCTGTTTTGACATATTCTGCCTTTTATTTCGCATTGCCTCTTTTGCTATGGTGGATGAATTTCTTTGTTCCATTAATGTCCAGTAGCTTTATGCAATGTCCAGAAGTGTTAAGAATGATTATGTCACCTCTGAACATGTTAATTTTTATTGTGCACTAACCCTCTAATGAGTTGTTTCGAGTTTGGTGTGGAGGAAGTTTTCAAGGATAAGAGAGGAGGATGATACAATATGATCAAGGAGAGTGAAAGCTCTAACCTTGGGGATGCCCCGGTGGTTCACCCCTGCATATTTTAAGAAGACTCAAGCGTCTAAGCTTGGGGATGCCCAAGGCATCCCCTTCTTTATCGACAACATTATCGGGTTCCTCCCCGAAACTATATTTTTATTCCATCACATCTTATGTACTTTGCTTGGAGCGTCGGTTTGTTTTTGTTTTTGTTTTTGTTTGAATAAAATGGATCCTAGCATTCATTGTGTGGGAGAGAGACACGCTCCGCTGTTGCATATGGACAAATATGTCCTTAGGCTTTACTCATAGTATTCATGGCGAAGGTTGAATCGTCTTCGTTAAATTGTTATATGGTTGGAATCGGGAAATGCTACATGTAGTAATTCTAAAATGTCTTGAATAATTTGATACTTGGCAATTGTTGTGCTCATGTTTAAGCTCTTGCATCATATACTTTGCACCCATTAATGAAGAAATACATAGAGCTTGCTAAAATTTGGTTTGCATATTTGGTCTCTCTAAAGTCTAGATAATTTCTAGTATTGAGTTTTGAACAACAAGGAAGACGGTGTAGAGTCTTATAATGTTTACAATTTGTCTTTATGTGAGTTTTGCTGCACCGGTTCATCCTTGTGTTTGTTTCAAATAACCTTGCTAGCCTAAACCTTGTATCGAGAGGGAATACTTCTCATGCATCCAAAATCCTTGAGCCAACCACTATGCCATTTGTGTCCACCATACCTACCTACTACATGGTATTTCTCCGCCATTCCAAAGTAAATTGCTTGAGTGCTACCTTTAAAATTTCTATCCTTTACCTTTGCAATATATAGCTCATGGGAGAAATAGCTTTAAAACTATTGTGGTATTGAATATGTACTTATGCACTTTATCTCTTATTAACTTGCTTGTTGTGCGATAACCATGTTTTCTGGGGACGCCATCAACTACTCTTTGTTGAATATCATGTGAGTTGCTATGCATGTCTGTCTTGTCTGAAGTAAGGGAGATTTACCACTTTAATGGTTAGAGCATGCATATTGTTAGAGAAGAACATTGGGCCGCTAACTAAAGCCATGAATCATGGTGGAAGTTTCAGTTTTGGACATATATCCTCAATCTCATATGAGAACATTAATTATTGCCACATGCTTATGCATTAAAGAGGAGTCCATTATCTGTTGTATATGTTGTCCCGGTATGGATGTCTAAGTTGAGAATAATCAAAAGCGAGAAATCCAAAATGCGAGCTTTCTCCTTAGACCTTTGTACAGGCGGCATAGAGGTACCCCTTTGTGACACTTGGTTAAAACATGTGTATTGCGATGATCCCGGTAATCCAAGCTAATTAGGACAAGGTGCGGGCACTATTAGTATACTATGCATGAGGCTTGCAACTTGTAAGATATAATTTACATGATATATATGCTTTATTACTACCGTTGACAAAATTGTTTCTTGTTTTCAAAATCAAAGCTCTAGCACAAATATAGCAATCAATGCTTCCCTCTCGCGAAGGGCCTTTCTTTTACTTTTATGTTGAGTCAGTTCACCTATCTCTCTCCACCTCAAGAAGCAAACACTTGTGTGAACTGTGCATTGATTCCTACATACTTGCATATTGCACTTGTTATATTACTCTATGTTGACAATATCCATGAGATATACATGTTATAAGTTGAAAGCAACCGCTGAAACTTAATCTTCCTTTGTGTTCCTTCAATACCTTTACTTTGATTTATTGCTTTATGAGTTAACTCTTATGCAAGACTTATTGATGCTTGTCTTGAAGTACTATTCATGAAAAGTCTTTGCTTTATGATTCAGTTGTTTACTCATGTCATTACCATTATTTTGATCGCTGCATTCATTACATATGCTTACAATAGTATGATCAAGGTTATGATGGCATGTCACTCCAGAAATTATCTTTGTTATCGTTTCCCTGCTCGGGACGAGCAGGAACTAAGCTTGGGGATGCTGATACGTCTCCGACGTATCGATAATTTCTTATGTTCCATGCCACATTATTGATGATATCTACATGTTTTATACACATTATATGTCGTATTTATGCATTTTCCAGCACTAACCTATTAACGAGATGCCGAAGAGCAAGTTGCTGTTTTCTGCTGTTTTTGGTTTCAGAAATCCTAGTAAATAAATATTCTCGGAATTGGACGAAATCAACGCCCAGGGTCCTATTTTTGCACGAAGCTTCCAGAAGACCGAAGGGGGAAGGAAGTGGGGCCACGAGGCGCCGACACAACAGGGCGGCGCGGCCTGGCCCTTGGCCGCGCGGCCCTGGCGTGTGGGGCCCTCGTGTGGCCCCCCGTGTTGCCCTTCCGCCTACCTAAAGCCTTCGTCGCGAAACCCCCAGTACCGAGAGCCACGATACGGAAAACCTTACTGAGACGCCGCCGCCGCCAATCCCATCTCGAGGGATTCTGGAGATCGCCTCCGGCACCCTGCCGGAGAGGGGAATCATCTCCCGGAGGACTCTTCACCGCCATGGTCGCCTCCGGAGTGATGAGTGAGTAGTTCACCCCTGGACTATGGGTCCATAGCAGTAGCTAGATGGTCGTCTTCTCCTTATGTGCTTCATTGTCGGATCTTGTGAGCTGCCTAACATGATCAAGATCATCTATCTGTAATGCTATATGTTGTGTTTGTCGAGATCCGATGGATAGCGAATACTATGTTATGTTGATTATCAATCTATTACCTATGTGTTGTTTATGATCTTGCATGCTCTCCGTTATTAGTAGAGGCTCTGGCCAAGTTTTTACTCTTAACTCCAAGAGGGAGTATTTATGCTCGATAGTGGGTTCATGCCTCCATTAAATGCGGGACGGTGATGGAAAGTTCTAAGGTTGTGGATGTGCTTGTTGCCACTAGGGATAAAACATTGATGCTATGTCCGAGGATGTAGTTATTGATTACATTACGCACCATACTTAATGCAATTGTATGTTGTTTGCAACTTAATACTTGGAAGGGGTTCGGATGATAACTCTGAAGGTGGACTTTTTAGGCATAGATGCATGCTTGGATAGCGGTCTATGTACTTTGTCGTAATGCCCAATTAAATCTCACTATACTTATCATATCATGTATGTGCATTGTCATGCTCTCTCTATTTGTCAATTGCCCGACTGTAATTTGTTCACCCAACATGCTATTTATCTTATGGGAGAGACACCTCTAGTGAACTGTGGACCCCGGTCCATTCTTTTACATTGAATACAATCTACTGCAATAATTGTTCTACTGTTTTCTGCAAACAATCATCATCCACACTATACATATAATCCTTTGTTACAGCAAGCCGGTGAGATTGACAACCTCGTTGTTTCGTTGGGGCAAAGTACTTTGGTTGTGTTGTGCAGGTTCCACGTTGGCGCTGGAATCCCTGGTGTTGCGCCGCACTACATCCCGCCGCCATCAACCTTCGACGTGCTTCTTGGCTCCTACTGGTTCGATAAACCTTGGTTTCTTACTGAGGGAAAACTTGCCGCTGTACGCATCACACCTTCCTCTTGGGGTTCCCAACGGACGCGTGCTGTACGCGTATCACATGATCAGTATGAATCGTAACTTTTGAATCAACAATATAGGATCTAAATTTGTCACAAGCAAAAACTACAGCTAATAACTCTTTTTCAGTTGTAGCATAATTTCTTTGAGCAGCATCAAGAGTTTTGCTAGCATAATGAATAACATTCAATTTTTATCTACTCGCTTGTCCAAGAACGGCGCCTACAAGTAAAATCACTAGCATCACACATAATTTCAAAAGGTAAATTCCAATCGGGAGGTTCAACTACGGGAGCAGTTGTTAAGGCTTTCTTTAGAGTTTCAAAAGCTTCCTTACAATCATCATCAAAAACAAAAGGTACATCTTTTTGAAGAAGATTAGTAAGAGGCTTTGAAATCTTGGAGAAATCTTTAATAAATCTCCTATAAAACCCAGCATGACCAAGAACACTACGAATACCTTTAACATCCCTAGGATAGGGCATCTTCTCAATTGCTTCAACTTTAGCTCTATCAACTTCAATACCTCTCTCGAAAATTTTATGTCCCAATACAATTCCTTCGTTAACCATAAAGTGGCATTTCTCCCAATTAAGAACAAGGTTAGTTTCTTCACATCTCTGCAAAACTTTATCAAGGTTTCGCAAGCAATTATCAAAAGAATTCCCATAGACAAAAAAATCATCCATGAATACCTCTACAATATTCTCACAAAAGCCATGAAAAATAGCAGACATGCATCTTTGAAAAGTAGCAGGAGCATTACATAAACCAAAAGGCATACGCCTATAAGCATAAGTTCCATAGGGACAAGTGAAAATGGTTTTCTCTTGATCTTTAGTTTTAACAGTAATTTGTGAGAACCCAGAATAACCATCAAGAAAGCAAAAATGAGTATTTTTAGACAACCTTTCTAACATTTGATCAATAAAAGGTAAAGGGTAATGATCTTTCTTAGTAACCTTATTAACTTTTCGATAATCAATGCACATTATATACCCTACAACTACTCTTTGAGGAATGAGCTCATCATTATCATTAGGCACAACAGTCATTCCTCCTTTCTTAGGAACACAATGTACAGGACTAACCCATCTACTATCAGCAATAGGATATATAATACCAGCTTCAAGAAGTTTTAATACCTCATTCCTTACCACATCCTTCATCTTAGGAATTAGACGACGCCGATGTTCAACAACAGGCTTTGCATCATCTTCCATGTTGATAGCATGTTGGCAAATAGAGGGAGAAATCCCCTTCAATTCATCAAGAGTATAGCCAATAGCTCCTCGGTGTTTCTTCAATATTTCCAATAACCTTTCTTCCTCAAAATATGAAAGCTTAGAACTAATAATAACAGGATATATTTTCTTATCATCAATATGAGCATACTTAAGATTATCAGGCAACGGTTTTAAATCAAAAACAGGATCTTCCTTTGGTGGTGGTGTTGTACCTAAATCTTCAACCGACAAGTCATGTTTAAGAATAGGTTGATGAAGGAAAATTTCATCAAGCTCATTCCTTTCTTCCCTAAAGACTTCACTCTCACTATTCTCCAAATGTTGCCGCAAAGGATTATTAGGAGCAAGAGCAATAGACGCACACTGTTCAACTCTAAAATCATTATTAGGCAGATCAGCTTTATAAGGAGTTTTGGCAAATTTAGAGAAATTAAACTCATAAGATTCACCAACAAATTTAGTCACAATTTTTTCCTTCTTGCAATCTATAACAGCTCCACAAGTATTTAGGAAAGGTCTACCAAAAATAATAGGACAAGACTTACTAGCAGCAGAACCAAGTACCAAAAAGTCAGCAGGATATTTAATCTTACCACATAGAACTTCCACATCTCGAACAATACCAATAGGAGAGACAGTTTCTCTATTAGCTAGCCGAATAACCACATCAATATCTTCAAGTTCACAAGAACCAATTTCATGCATGATCTCCGTATAAAGCTCATAAGGAATGGCACTAATACTTGCACCAATGTCACACAAACCATAATAACAATGATCACCAATTCTAACAGAGAGCATAGGAACACTGGCTTTCCTAGACTTATTAGGGTGCGAAACAATATTAGAAGCATCTTCACAGAAAATAATATGACCATCTTCTACATTTTCGAGTCACAAGATCTTTAACTATTGCAACAGCAGGTTCAACCTTTATTTGTTCTTCCGGTTCTATAGGTTTCTTTGCACTTTTATTAACCGCACTAGTTATAACAGAATACTCCTTCATTTTAGCAGGGAAAGGAGTTTTTTCAATATAACCTTCAGGAAGAATATGATCAACAGGTTCAATTACAACATATTTATTTATAGATGAATCGGTTTTATCTTTGTACGGTTCATGATACTTATCAAAATTCTTCCTAGGCAATTCAAAATGAGAGGCAAAATCTTTATAAAAATTTGCAACAACTTTGAGAATCAAGACCATAAGTAGCACTCATATTACGAAATTTATCAGTCTCCATAAAAACTTCAACGCATTTATAATCATAGTTTATACCTGACTCTCTATCTTTGTCGTTCTCCCATCCTTCAGTATTCTCCTGAATCCGATCAAGAAGGTCCCTTTTAAACTCTTCTTTGTTGCGTGTAAATGATCCAGAACAAGAAGTATCCAGCAAAGTCTTATCTTGAAAAGACAGTCTTGCATAGAAATTATCAATGATAATATTACCAGGAAGCTCATGAATGGGGCATTTGAGCATTAAAGACTTCAATCTCCCCATGCTTGGGCAATACTCTCTCCATCATGAGGCCAGAAATTATATATGCGGTTCCGATCTTTGTGAATTTCACTTGGAGGATAGAATTTAGAATAAAATAAGGGCACAATATCCTCCCAATCAAGAGAATCCCTATTCTTCAGCAATTTATACCAATGCGCTGCTTTACCAGACAGCGATATAGAGAATAGTTTCTTCCTAACTTCATCCATAGCAATACCTGCACATTTGAATAACCCGCATAATTCATGCAAAAACAGTAAATGATCTCTAGGATGGACAGTTCCATCCCCTTCATAGCGGTTATCCACAACACGTTCAATAATTTTCATAGGTATTTTGTATGGAACCTCTTTCTCACCTGGCGCCTCATCCACTACCTTTGCAGTAGTAGTAGATTTTCCAAAGAGGAATTCAAGAGAAGACCTCTCCATAATGAATTATAGCAGCAGGCAGAAATAAAATCAGCACGTACAATAAAGGTTTCCCTTACCAATTCCACTTACCAATAGCGCTTCACTCCCCGGCAACGGCGCCAGAAAATAGTCTTGATGACCCACAAGTATAGGGGGTGTATCGTAGTACTTTCGATAAATAAGACTGTCGAACCCAACGAGGAGCAGAAGGTGTTGACAAGCCGTTTCGATGAAGGATTCACTCGTAAATGCTCACAGACAAGTATTCAGGGGGTTTTGATATAGCAGATAAATAAAGTACAAGTAAGTAAAATGCGAGAGTAATAATTGCAGCGAGTGGCCCAATCCTTTTTAGCACAAAGGACAAGCCGGTTTGTTTACTTATAATGACCAAACGTTCTTAAGGACACACGGGAATTTAGTCTAGTGTTTTCGCTTCATATAGCTGATTAATCTTCATTGTTTTGATAAGTGTTGTGTGGCTGAACCTATGCTAATGCACCGCCCTTCCTAGGACTAATACATACTTGTGATTATACCCCTTGCAAGCATCCGCAAATACAAGAAAGTAATTAAGATAAATCTAACCACAGACCTTAAACTGCGAGATCCTGCTATCCCTCCTGCATCGATATACCAACGGGGGTTCGGGTTTCTGTCACTCCGGCAACCCCACAATTAGCAAACGAATACAAGATGTATTCCCCTAGGCCCATAAAGGTGAAGTATCATGTAGTCGACGTTCACATGACACCTTTGGAAGAATAACACCACAACTTAAATATCAAACCATTGAATATTACTCAACATAGTTCACTACTAACATTTAGACTTCACCCATGTCCTCAAGAACTAAACGAACTACTCACGAGACATCATATGGAACATGATCAGAGGTGATATGATGATGAATAACAATCTGAACATAAACCTTGGTTCAATGGTTTCACTCAATAGCATCAATAACAAGGAGTAATTAATACCGGGAGAGTTTCCCCTACCAAACAATCAAGATTCAACCGTAGATGTTACAGCGGTGACGAGGTGCAGCGGTGGAGATGGCGGTGATGATGATGCAGATGATGGTGATGATGATCCCAATGATGTCCAGCTCGATGACGGTGACGATGGCGTCGATTTCCCCCTCCGGGAGGGAATTCCCCCGGCGGATTTCAGCCTGCCGGAGAGCTCTTTTCTCTCTGGTGTTTTCCGCCCCGCAGAGGCGGCTGTGACTCTTCGCGATTATCCTCTGGAGCTTAGGTTTTCGGGGCGAAGAAGTACGCGAAAGAGAGGCGGCCGAAGGGGGCTGTGGGCCTCCTCCCCACCGGGCGGCGCGGCCAGGGCGGGGCCCGCGCCGGCCTATGGGGGGCCCATGGCGGCCCTCCTCGGTCCCTCCTTTTGGCTGGCTTCGTCTTCTGGAAAAATAAGATCTTCGGTGTAATTGCCGTCAATTGTTGATCTTCCGAAATATTGCATTCTGACGGTGCTTTTTCCAGCAGAATCCTGACTCCGGTGAGCGATTCTCCAATAATCATGAAACATGCAAAATAGGTGAAATAACATAAGTATCATCTCTTAATATGAAATATATCAATGAATAACAGTAAATTATGATATAAAATAGTGATGCAAAATGGACGTATCACTCAATTCCTTGACGAGATCCTTGCCGCTGGTAATATGACTTGGGCATCCACTATCAAGCACCCATTTTGAACCTCCGGCGGCATAGTCCTACATAAGATCAATTTTTGGATTTAGGTACCCATTTTTTAATGGGTCCCCTTTTGTTAGCAACAATGGTCTTTGGGACCCAAATAGACCAAGCAATATAACCATCATAAGGGCCAACATATTTTGCATAAACATCACCATAATAATCTTTAAATAAAACATAGTGAGGGTTAGCAATTCCCGCATCATCATCATTAATGGTTTTGGTCTTCGGGGCATCACCATTAATGACAACTTTCTTCTTTTCTTGTGCGGGTTTGACCTTCTTCTTGTTTGCCTTCTTTGCCTTGGCATTAAAGTCAATGCCCTCCTTCCCATTGTTTGACCTTTGCTTACTCAAGAGGTCATCCAAAGATAACTTACTTTGGGGAGAGGTGGCCTTAGCAAGTTCATCCTTCAACCTAGCATTTTCCTCAACAATATTTGCATGATCACAAGTAGAGGTAGAAGAGCTAGGCACATCATATTTAGCAAGCCTAATTTAAGTTGCTCATTATACTTGAAGAGGAGAGAGTATTCACTCATCAAGGCTTTGTGAGCCTTGTCTAGTTCATCTAGATCCTTCACAAGTTTCGCATGATCAACACCCAATTTGGCCTTTTCCTTTTTAAAAACTTTTGCTTTAGCCCTAGCAAGATCTCTTTCTTTGGTAAGCTTAGCAATTTCATCTTAAGCCTCTTCAAGGTTTTCTAGTTTCTCTTCAAGAGAAGCTATAGTTTCTTGTCCTTCCTCAAGGGCATTTTTTAGAGCGGTTATTTCAAGAGAATCCTCTCTCACTATTTGACATTTTTATCAAGGATATCATCTAGTTGTGCTAGACGAACCATGAGAGCCCCAACATGCTTTTTAGTGACACCTTTCAAGTTAAGAATGAACTCATCAAAATCAAGCATTTCTTGTTTCATTTTTAAGCTAGCATGATCAACCCCTAGAGCATTTTCTATGTTAGGCATAGAGGGGTTAGGGGATGATACCTCGGAAGATTTAGCCATGAAGCAATTTTCTTCCTTCATGTGAATATCCTCATTGGGAGATTCAATTGGTGATGAAGAGTTGGTGGAGAGGGAAGCAAGAGCAACCAACCCATTGGAAGTTTCATCTTCTTCTTCATCATCATCATCATCCCCGGATGTGTATTCTTCTTTAGTTGATAGCACAATATATGTGTCCATGGAGGACCTTGCCATGAAGCAATATGCATTTTTGATGTGAGGGTTCTCATTGGGGGATTCAAAGAGGGACGAACAGGTAATATTGGTAGTGGCAATGGAAGCCACTTCCTTTGAGGTCTCTTCTTCATCACTATCACTATCATTGTCATCGGAAGAATACTCTTCTTTAGTCATTAGTAAAATCCTTGATGGCCTCTTGTTCTTCTTATTCTTGTTTTAGAATTTCTTTTTGGGGGCCTTTGAATCTTTGCTCTTGTCCTTGGGAATGAGCCTTCCACCGCGAGTTTCTCTATTCCCATAGGGGCATTCGGCGATGAAATGGAATTTGTCACCACAATTGAAGCAAGATCTTGATCTTGGGCCAAAGCTCTTGAACCACTTGTGTTGTTTCTCTTGATGTTTTCTTCCTTTGCTTTGGATGGATCAACCCAACAGGTTTTTTCATGGAATGCCATGTGGTCATGGTAGTGGTATTCCAAATTCTCCGGATAGGACATGCTCCAAGAGATCCTATATGGTTCTTGAGTGTTCACTTCTTCCACGGTATTGACCTTCAAAGCAAGGTTTGTACCTCTTGCCATTCCTATAGCACGATTGCGAGAATCTTGAGAGTTTTGTTCGGCCACCTTGAGAGCTTGCATCTTGTGCACCACTTGTTGGGAGGTAAGTGTAGGATAGCTCTCTCTTCCAAGGAGACTCTTGACATCAATGGGTTCATACGGCATCATGCAATCAATATACTTGTCCTCGATCCAAAAGTCATCAGTATGTTGGGCACCCACATTCCGAAAGGAGTCAACAATGGTAATAAGCCTTCTATACATCTCTTGATGATCTTCATCTGGCAACCTCATGAGCCCTTCAGCTTGGTTCCGAAGAGCACTATAATTGTTTCTCTTCATGCTTTCACTTCCCATGAATATTATGGACAAACCCTCCCAAGCTTCCTTGGCGGTGGTGAATTTCCGAACATAAGCCAAGTCCTTTGTCCCCACACTTTTTTGAATCATGTTCAAGGCAATAGAGTTGAGTTGGTTATCAACCTCTTCTCTTCTAATCAACTTGTCGGGGTTGTAAGGCTTGTAACATTCCGTAATGATTCTCCAAAGTTCATTGGAGACACTGCAAACATGAGAGCAAAACTCAAATTGCCAAGTATTAAAATCTTCAACGTTAACCTTGGGTGGATCACCCCTATTGTTTATATGAGGGTGGGGAACCGGGATATCGGGAGAGCGGAAAGGTGGAGGAACGATATTGTAGCTCACACCGACACTCGCTCTAGGAGAAGCATTGGTGGTTCCAATTTTGTCTAAATGATCACCATCCAAGGGCTTGCTAGAAGAGGGTAAGGCCGAAGCATCTCCCTCTTCTAAAGCACCCTTTTCCTTTTCCTCTACAACGGGAATGACGGGGGGAAGCGGTGCAATAAGCTCTGAAAGCATTAACTTTATACTTTCCATTTGAGCTTCCATGGAGGACCTCAAAGATGTTTCCATCAACTTGAGATCTTCCATAGAGACCGGCTTCACGGCCCCTTCCAAAATCTCATCATCCGGTATACTCTTAGGCGGTTAAGCCCGAAATAAGAGCCGAGGCTCTGATACCAATTGAAATGATCGTATGCCGCACCTAGAGGGGAGTGATTAGGGGCTGACAAATTTTTAGTTGTTTTTCAATTTAGGCTTGACACAAAGGTAAATTCTATAGATATGCAACTATGTGAATTTACCTATATGACAAGATCTACAACTAAGCAAGATATCACTAGGCAAGATATAATAGAGCTATTAAGGATAGAGGTAACCGAGAGTAGAGCACGCAGAGACACAAAGATGATTCCCCTAGTTCCTTCCTTTTGAGGGGAAGTACGTTTATGTTTGGAGGAGTGTGGTCGCCACGAAGGCTAGACCAACGCCACAAAGGCCTCACTCAGGTCTCCTGTGAGCAACACCACAAAGGCCTAGCCCACTTCCACTAAGGGATTTCCTCGAGGCTGAAATAGGGCCTTCACAAGGTTCTTGGGGAACACATCCACAACCAAATTGGAGGCTCCCAATATCTGTAACAACACAACAACAAGAACAAATCAACCACAAACAACTAGGGTTTCCAAAGAGGAACACTAGCAAGGGGGCCCTCAAGCAAATGAGGGGGAAATGCAAATCTCTTTGGTGAAGATGTTGATCGGGGTCTTCTCCTTCAATTCTCCAAGGCTCAAGAGATTTGGGTGGTCGAGGGAGGAGATCTGATGGTTTTGGTGTTCTTGGTGGCTCAGCAATGGTGGAACAAGTCTTGAGTGTTTGAGCAACTGTCCAAGGTAGGAGAAGGGTTCCTTAAATACCCCTCCACCAAATCTGCCAGTTGGGATGACTTCAGCCGCAGTGTCGGCCCTGAGACAGCGGCTGTGCCGGCCCCTGAACATTAGGTCAACTGGTCGACAGGGGTTAGCCGGCAGTGCAGGGGTGCATCCACCGGCAGTGTCGGGGTGCAACCACCGGCAGTGCCGGGGTGCATCCACCGGCAGTGCCGGCCATAGGAGTTTTTCTGCCCAACTCTTTTCTCCCTTTTTGGGGGGATCGATATTATCAGACGTGATACTTTTTCTTTATCTGTCACACACTTAGCACAAAGTTAGATCATCACCGATGTTGTTATCAAACACACAAAACCCTAGAGACCATGCAATGTTCTTTCAGCATTCTAGATAGCTCCGTTCATCTTTTATTGTTATAGGAGGCGCGTGAATGGTGATTGATGGGTCACTTCGGTGTGAAGAAAACAGAGGATGTACTTGTTGTACACTTTTTTTGGCCACACATAAATCGAGATGTTGAGATATTCATGGCACATTGCACTACTTGTCAAAAAGCTAAGTCTCAACTTAATCCACATGGTTTCTATATGCCTCTTCCTTTTCCTAGTGTATCTTGGGGGATATTTTTATGGACTTTGTTTTGAGTTTAACTCGTACAAAGAAGGGGAGAGATAGTATTTTTGTTGTCGTGGATTGGTTTTCTTAGATGGCACACTTTATTCCTTGTCACAATAGTGATGATGTTGTGTATGTTGCTGATTTGTTCTTCCATGAAATTGTTCGTTTACACGGTGTCAAATATAATTGTCTTTATCGTGATACTACATTCGTTAGCCAGTTTTGGAGATGTTTATGGTATAAGTTGGGGACTAAATTTCGGTTTAGTACTACATGTCACCTCCAAACCGATGGACAAACCGAAGTGTTTAATAGAACCTTATCTACCATATTACGGGCTGTTTAGGACTTGGAATGCGTGAAGAATGGTCGTCTCATAATTAATTTGCTTATAATCGTTTGGGTCATTCTACACTAAGATGTTCCCATTTTGAGATTGTGTATAGTTTATTCCTCTTGCACCTGTTGATTTGTTGCCATTACCATCTTCGGTGCAAAATAAGTTGGATGCTCGCAATGTGTTGAACTAATATTAAATTTGCATGTGACTACTAAAGACAACATATAATGTAGGAATGCTAAGTATAAAATTGATGGGATAGAGGAAGAAAGCATGTTGTGTTCGATGTTGGTGATCTTGTTTGGTTGTGATGACCCACAAGTATAGGGGATCGCAACAGTCTTCGAGGGAAGTATTACCCAATTTATTGATTCGACACAAGGGGAGACAAAGAATACTTGAAAGCCTTAACAACGGAGTTGTCAATTCAGCTGCACCTGGAAACGAGACTTGCTCGCAAGAGTTTATCGATAGTAACGAGTTTTATAGTAGTAGCGGTAGTGAAATAACAGCGAGCAGAGTAACAAAGGCAGCGAGTAGTGATTTTAGTAAACGAGCGGGATTAAAATACTGTAGGCACGGGGACGGATGACGGACGTTGCATGGATGAGAGAAACTCATGTAACAATCATAGCGGGGCATTTGCGGATAATAATAAAACGGTATCCAAGTACTAATCAATCAATAGGCATGTGTTCCAATTATAGTCGTACGTGCTCGCAATGAGAAACTTGCACAACATCTTTTGTCCTACCAGCCGGTGGCAGCCGGGCCTCTAGGGAAACTATCTGGATATTAAGGTACTCCTTTTAATAGAGTACCGGAGCAAAGCATTAACACTCCGTGAACACATGTGATCCTCACATCACTACCATCCCCTCCGGTTGTCCCGATTTCTGTCACTTCGGGGCCATTGGTTCCGGACAGCGACATGTGTATACAACTTGCAGGTAAGACCATAAACAATGAATATCATGATGAAATAATAACATGTTCAGATCTGAGATCATGGCACTCGGGCCCTAGTGACAAGCATTAAGCATAACAAGTTGCAACAATATCATAAAAGTACCATCTACGGACACTAGGCACTATGCCCTAACAATCTTATGCTATTACATGACCAATCTCATCCAATCCCTACCATCCCCTTCGGCCTACAGCGGGGGAATTACTCACACATGGATGGGGGAAACATTGCTGGTTGATGGAGAGGCGTTGGCGGTGATGGCGGTGATGATCTCCTCCAAATCCCCGTCCGGCGGAGTGCCGGAACGGAGACTTCGGCTCCCGCGACGGAGTTTCGCGATGTGGCGGCGTTCGGAGGGTTTACGGCGACTTCGACTTCTCCCCGTGCGTTTTTAGGTCGAGGCGAATAAGTAGTCCGAAGGGGGCGTCGGAGGCCAGCCGAGGGGCCACACCACATGGCCGCGCGGGCCCCCCCGGGCCGCGCCGCCATGTGGTGTGGGGCCCTCGGGCCTCCACTTCAATCATCCTTACGGCTCCGTCATTATTCGGGAAAATAGGCCCTTTCGTCAAAATCCCGAGGTTTTTCCTGAAAGTTGGATTTCTGCACAAAAACGAGACACCAGAACGGTTCTGCTGAAAACAGCGTTAGTCCGTGTTAGTTGCATCCAAAATACACAAATTAGAGGCAAAACAATAGCAAAAGTGTTCGGGAAAGTAGATACGTTTTGGACGTATCAACTCCCCCAAGCTTAGCTTATTGCTTGTCCTCAAGCAATTCAGTTGACTAACTGAGCGATAAAAGAACTTTCACGAACACATTTGCTCATATGATGTATATATTCTCATGATATGGCTAATACTTGAGCGAGTTCATAATAAGGTACATGCAAATAAGATCATCTAACAGCTATGTCAATCATGAAGAGGTACCAACAATTAATAATAAGCATCATGAATCATGTATATAAGCAGGATTGCAATGTTCATAAGAGAGTATGATAAAGTGGTATCTCGCTTGCCTGTATTTGATTGGCAAAACGTAAATGCCCGGGCACCTCTAGAGTTCATAGAAAGACTAGAAGTAGTGATTGTCAAAGATAAAAGCATCAAAGTTATACCACAATCAATCATATTTTGAGACAAGCATATTATACTAAGAATGACAGTTGTGCTCTCAAGAAAGTGCTCAAAGAAATAATGGAGACACAACATAAAAGTAAAAGATTGACCCTTCGCAGAGGGAAGCAGGGATTAACATGCGCTATAGCTTTTCATTTGTAAAACAGGAGTAAAATTATTTTGAGAAGTGTTTGTTGTTGTCAACGAATGGTAATGGGTACACCAACTACCTCGCCAACCGGACTTTCAAGAGCGGCTCCCATGAATTATTTGCATTTTTATGTGGCACTCCTTCCAATCTTTCTTACACAAACCATGGCTAACCGAATCCTCGGGTGCCTGCCAACAATCACATACCATGAAGGAGTGCCTTTTTAGTTTAGTTTTATTATGATGATGACACTCCCCCAACCTTTGCTTACACAAGCCATGGCTAACCGAATCCTTCGGGTGCCAGTCCAACAATCACAAACCATGGAGGAGTGTCTATTTAAGTTAATTAATTCGGGACTGGGAATCCCATTGCCAACTCTTTTTGCAAAATTATTGGATAAGCGGATGTGCCACTAGTCCATATGAGAGTCCGTCAAAAGTAAATGACAAGGTTGAAAGCTAAACACCACATACTTCCTCATGAGCTATGAAACATTAACACAAATTAAGAAGCATTTTGAAGGTTTTAAAGGTAGCGCATGAGAATTTACTTGGAATGGTTTGAAATGCCATGCATAGGTATTTATGGTGGACACTCTGGAATAACTTGGTTTTCATGTGTTTGGAGGCACGAGCAGCGTTCCCGCTCAGTACAAGTGAAGGCTAGCAAAAGACTAGGGAGCGACAAATCAAGAGAGCGATGACTTGTCATAATCATGCTTGCGGCAAAATAAATTAACTGAGGCATAAAAGTGATACAAGAACTCCGAAGCAATGTAAATCATTGTGGCTTAATTGACTCTTGTTCAGTCATATGCATGCGTGAGCATGTGCCAAGTTGATATAAATGAATTATTCAGAGGAGGATACCACAATGTCATACTTACTTATGAATAAAACAATGCAAGCAAACATCCATGACATGCTACTCATATTAATAGATTGGAGCTAATCGTGAGAGATCATGAACTACTAGACTTTCTTAAATAACATATACCTCACATGAACCAACTAAGCATGCTCACATGGATGAGTATATGTACAAAAATGAAAACAAATAGAGTTCATACCAGCCTCTCACCACAATCGGATTGTCGTAGATCGTCATTATTGCCTTTTCGCTTGTGTAGCTTGGATAATATGAAATGAAAACCACGCTCCAGCCACCGAAGACCATTGAACTCATGATGAACTTTACAAACCAAAGAAGAACAGCAAATATTTTTGGTGTTTTCGAATTTGAGAACAAGAACAAAAGGAAACAAGCAAACAAAGCAAAATCTTTTTGGATTTTCTTATAGCAAACTAGCAATAGCAAATAAAACGAAACAAATGCAAGAAACCAAGATAAAAAAATGATGAAGAGAAACAACAGAAATATTTTTGTTCTTTTTGTGTTTTGGGAAAGAAACAAAGTGGAAACAAGAAATAGCAAACTAAAAGAAACACAGAAAAGCAAGATGGCAGAAATCTGCCAAAACCTGACAGCAGTACAGAAATCGATTTTTACAAAAATCTTACGTTGCTCAGTTCAAAAAGTGTTCAACTAATGAAAGTTAGATAACAACCTGGGGAACATGAACAAAAATTTGCAACTCAAAATAACGTTCTGGCTGTGCGCACGAATTTTTACGGTAACAGCCCAGAATCTGTTTTCAGGCAGCACTTCCCCAAATATCATCTTCCTCTCATTAGAAAACCACTCAAGGAGACTAAACAAGTATATACAAGTATCCAGCAATCATAATATGCAAAGAATGAGTGATGCCGGTATACCTCCCCCAAGCTTAGGCTTTTGGCCTAAGTGGAGTTCAACCCCATCGAGGGCACTGGGTTCCATGCCGGTGGATCATATGTGGAGTAGTCATAATAAGGTGCCGATGCGAGAAGAAAAGCGTGGGGGTTCCTCATACCCAGCTTGTGGATGCGAAGAGCTTGCTGCATCGGATGACGAGTCGAGGTGTTCCTCGACCTCATCTGTGTTGTCTCGTGCACGATGGCTTCCTCCTCGATGTATGCGTTAACCGCACTTTCCGTGACTGACCAATCCTCCCTGGAATCAAAGTTAAACAGAGAAGGTGCAGGCAATCCTACTAATTTTTCAACTTTCTTAGTCCTTGTCAAAGATTTCTTGTAAAATGTTATTCTATAAGACAGGTTCCTAAAATTAGACGAATTAGAAAGAAATTCATGCTTAATCATAGAAGCTATGTCAAGTTTCTCCAAAGGGAGCGGAATATCAAGACTGTGAGGTCTCACATTGTGCATAGCTAATAAACGAGAGGCGATGAGACCCCCACAAATTCCTCCCTTCTCACGGTTAGTGGCAAGTCTGTTAGCTATCAAAGCTCCCAAGTTATAAGTCCTATTACCTTGTAATGCAGCAGATAGAAGGGCTAGATCCGGGATAGTTATTTTACCTCCATTCTTTCTCGCTAGAACGCACTTGGTAATGAAATAGGCGAAGTAACGAATAGCTGGGAAATGAATACTACTAATTTTACCATCATCTTCCGAGAAACTCCTTCCATGACAAATCATCTTGAAGAGGTCCAAGAGCTCTTGCGGCGATCCCTTTATCTTCTCGCATGATCCCCATTGCGGCACTTTAATTGCTGCACAAAAATCACCGAATGGCAAGTTGATAGTTTTATTATAAATTTTGTACTTGAACCATGGGGTTAGATTGTGACCAATTGAATTTAAAATCTTGCACTACGACATAGTCAGCTTCACATATTGGCATGGTTCCCCATCAACAAAATCATCCAATCCTGCACGAGAGATTAAATTTTGGACGTCCTGCAAAATCCCTGCACTTCTCATGAAATCCGCACACGGATAATAAGTGGGATATACTCCTTCTTCCCGGTAAACTCTCATGACCTGTGGCACCTCCAACTCATGTTGGTTGAGTTGGTACCTACCTCCTTCCATTTTCTGAAATTTTTCAACAAACAATATAAAACTTGATTTGGTGACATATAATTGAGGGAAACTACCATATGAACTTGCTAGAGTACTAATCATGCATCAAAACTAGTTTCTACCACTTAGAACAAGCATGCAAGTCCACTAAACATGTTACCTACAGCAGCAAAATATTCAAGATATACTCAACCAAACAAAATTCTACTTGGATGGGTGGAGGAGTCACATACCAAGGAGCAAATGTGCCAAATTTCAGCGAGAAATCTGGGCTGAGCAAAGAGATCGAGAAATCCTGAGCTCTTGAGCAAAAACGCGAGTGAGAGAAAGTTGGTTCGAGTTTTTCGGGAGAGAGAAGGTGCTTGGGAGAAAGAGATGGCAAAGTGGGGCAAGGAGGGGCCCACACCACATGGTGGCGCGCCCACCTCCTTGGCCGCGCCGGCTGTGGTGTGGCACCCTGTGGTGCCCCACAGGTCATCCTCCGGTGCTCCCAGGTGCCTCGTCGAAAAATAGGACCAACGGTGTAATTTTCGCGAATTTTTGAAAACTTTGAAAAATGCACATTTTACGGGTATTAAGTTTATTATTACTGGCCGGGAAATTTTTGAAATCTCAAATCAACTAAGAAACTTTGCAAATTAAAAGTGCTACGGCAACTAAAGCAAGTGGAGGAAGAAAGAGATGTTGTTTACTTCCTCTATGCATATAAAAGGTATTTGTTAACAAGGTTGATCAAGTCTTGCCACCAAATAAATTTTACATAGCATATGAAGAAATAAACCTCAAATCAATCATGTTACCTTGAATTGTATTGATATGGATCCAATCACAAGAGTTTTATATTCTTCTTTAGGCTCATATATAGGACAATCAATGGTTCCCACTTTGATAGTTCTCACATGAGAGATAGTATTAACTCCGCACGCCTTTTCAATCCTCTTGGGGAAATAGACGGTGTGTTCCTTATCATCAACATTGAAAGTAACCTTTCCTTTATTGCAATCAATAACAGCCCCTGCGGTGTTAAGAAAAGGTCTTCCAAGAATAATAGACATATTATCATCTTCAGGCATTTCCAACACAACAAAATCAGTTAATATCAAGCGAGTTATTAGTAACTTGAACAGGAACATCCTCACATATACCAACAGGAATAGCGGTAGATTTATCAGCCATTTGCAAAGATATATCAGTAGGTATCAATTTATCTAAGTAAAGTCTCTTATAAAGAGAAAAAGGCATAACACTAACACCGGCTCCCAAGTCACATAGAGCAGTTTTAACATAATTATTCTTAATAGAACAAGGAATAGTAGGTATACAGGTCGCCCAACTTCTTTGGAACTTTGCCATTGAAAGAGTAATTGGCAAGCATAGTAGAAATTTCCTCATTGGGGATTTTCCTTTTGTTAGTAACAATATCTTTCATATACTTTGAATAAGGAGGCAATTTAATAGCATCGGTCAAAGGGATTTGCAAGAATAAAGGTTTCATCCAATCACAAAATTTATTATAGTGTTCTTCTTCCTTTGATTTTAGTTTCTTAGCAGGAAAAGGCATTGGCTTTTGCACCCAAGGTTCTCTTTCATTACCATGTTTCTCGGTAATAAAATCTTCTTTAGTATACTTTTTATTTTTAGCATGCTTTTCGGGTTCTTTTTCAACCTCTTCTTTATCGGGAGTATCATTCTTATCATTATCTTTATCATGTTCATTACCACTTTCGGTTTCAGCATCGAAATAGAAATACTATTAGGATCATTAACAGGTTCGAGAGGATTCTACAACATTTTTATGTTTCTTCTTCTTTTTCTTAGAATGAGCTCTAGGTTCAATGCGTTGAGAATCTTGTTCAATTCTTTTGGGATGCCCTTCGAGATATAGAGGATCCTGGGTAGAGACACCACCTCTAGTTGTTACTTCATACGCATGTTTTTCTTTAGCATTATTTCCTAACAAGTCATTTTGCACTTTAGTGAGTTGATCAATTTGAGTTTGAATCATATGAAAATGTTTAACAAGCATCTTAACATCATTGGAGGTTCTCTCCACAATATCATGCAATTGACTAATAGCTTGAGAATTTTCCATTAGATGATTCTCTACTCTCATATTAAAATTTTCTTGCTTAACAATATAATTATCAAACTCATCTAAGCATTGCGCGAGAGGTTTTGAATACGGAATATCTTCTCTAGTAAAGCGTTGAAGGGAATTTACCTCAATCATGGATGAAGGGGAATTATCTCACATATATCTTCTATAGGAGGTAGATTCTTCACATCTTCAGATTTAATACCTTTCTCCTTGAGAGACTTCTTGGCTTCCCTCATATCTTCATCATTCAATTTAATTAAACCCCTCTTCTTCACTATTGGCGTTGGAGTTGGTTCGGGCGTAGTCCAATCATCATAATTCCGGCCTATTTTAGCCAATAATTCTTCGGCGTCGTCACGGAGTTCTTTTCTGAAAACACAACCAGCACAACTATCCGGGTATGCCCTAGACTCAATGGTTAGTCCACTATAAAATATATCAAGTAAATCATGCTTTTCCAAATCATGGTCGGGCGAGCTCTAATAAGAGAGCAAAATCTCGCCCAAGCCTCAGGCAATTTCTCTTCATCTCCCTGATCAAAATTATAAACTCTCTGCAAAGCAGCATGTTGAGCACTAGCACAAAAGTATTTCCGAAAGAAAACAGCAAGTAATTCTTTTGGACTTTTAATAGAGCTAGGTGGCAAACTATTATACCAAGTTTTAGCGTCATCCTTTAATAAGAATGGAAAGATTTTAGCAACAAAGTAAGTACGCTTCTTAACATCATCAGAAAACAAGCTACTCAAAGTAGATAACTCAGTCATGTGTTCAACAGCACTTTCTTTTTCAGTACCACAAAAGGGTGTTTTCTCAACAATAGCTATATGAGATAGATCAAGAGAAAAATCATAATCTTTATCCTTAATGTTTATAGGAGATGTGGCAAATTTAGGATCATGAGACAGTTTATATCTAACAGTATGTTCTGCAAGCAACTTTTAAGACCATAAACAATGAATATCATGATGAAATAATAACATGTTCAGATCTGAGATCATGGCACTCGGGCCCTAGTGACAAGCATTAAGCATAACAAGTTGCAACAATATCATAAAAGTACCATCTACGGACACTAGGCACTATGCCCTAACAATCTTATGCTATTACATGACCAATCTCATCCAATCCCTACCATCCCCTTCGTCCTACAGCGGGGAATTACTCACACATGGATGGGGAAACATTGCTGGTTGATGGAGAGGTGTTGGCGGTGATGGCGGTGATGATCTCCTCCAAATCCCCGTCCCGGCGGAGTGCCGAACGGAGACTTCGGCTCCCGCGACGGAGTTTCGCGATGTGGCGGCGTTACGGAGGGTTTCCGCGACTTCGACTTCTCCCGTGCGTTTTTAGGTCGAGGCGAATAAGTAGTCCGAAGGGGGCGTCGGAGACCAGCCGAGGGGGCCACACCACATGGCCGCGCGGGCCCCCCCTGGGCCGCGCCGCCATGTGGTGTGGGGCCCTCGGGCCTCCACTTCAATCGTCCTTACGGCTCCGTCATTATTCTGGGAAAATAGGCCCTTTCGTCAAAATCCCGAGGTTTTTCCCGAAAGTTGAATTTCTGCACAAAAACGAGACACCGGAACAGTTCTGCTGAAAACAGCATTAGTCCGTGTTAGTTGCATCCAAAATACACAAATTAGAGGCAAAACAATAGCAAAAGTGTTCGGGAAAGTAGATACGTTTTGGACGTATCAGGTTGCATTTGCGTAAAGATTTTTTTCCGATTTGCGCAAGTCAAAGTTAATGCCACTCGCGGCTGATCCTTTTAATGTGCTAGATAAAATCAATGATAATGCATATAAACTTGAGTTGCCTATACATTTTGGTGGATTTAGTCCTACATTTAACATTGAGGATTTGAAGCCCTACTTTGGAGAGGATGGTGAGATTGAGTTGAGAACAACTTCAATAAAGAAGGGGATCATGATGCGGACATCCCATCTACTGGTACACCCGTAGTGCATGTAGTGACACAAATACAAGGACCTATCACTCGCGCTCGTGCCAAATAACTTAAATATCAGGTACTTTCGTTTCTTGGAACTATTTGTCACATACATGAGAATATGATGTTGCCTAAATTAGATGTGTTTATTACTCTTAGAAATGATGGACCTAGCATGGATGAGAGGGACAAGCATTTGAACATGATCATGCATGGAGATGGTAACAAACATGTGAGGATTGAAGATGATACTACAAGTGAAGATTTCAGAACTTCGAAGCCGCGATAACGATAATGGCAGACTTAGAAAAAATATTCAAGAGTGCTTCATACCTTCGTCCATAGTTTGATATGGTGCCATGTCAACTTTAATTTTGGGCCAGGCCCATGTTATTTTCGCAACAATTAAGTCAACCACTTTTTAGAGTCCATATTTGGGGGAAAAGACATTCTAGGAGTTGGTTCGGCCACCATACCCATGGCAGGCCGAAACCCTCACCTTTTTCACCATTAATCCCCGTATCCGTCACTTCAGAACTTGGATTTTGATTGGACTAAAAATTAGTCGGTGCTGCAACTTCGTGTATTTTTATTAAGGCCAATGTCGAGAAGAAGACCGACTATTCGGAATCCTCGCAATATCTTGATTGGAATTTTGGTTCTTGATTGTTCTCGATTACATGCAGGGGTCAAAGACCTTCGTGGTCAGGCTGATTGTGCTTCCGCAAGATCGGTAACCTCGAGAATATTGGCCTAGAGATTGTATTGGCGCTCGTTGCTTCGGATGTGTAGTTGGATCGTCAAGCTAATCCCCACCATAAACTATGTATCTCCATCTAATCGAAAGATCGGACACATTTTCCCTATTAGGAGCACACGATCGGATGGAGTTGGAGTAGAAGTCGGGCCGCAATGCAGCGTTCGCCAAGGACGTCCATTCCGCGGACTGTCCTTGCTACGCCTGAAGAGCCTCTTGTGATAGGATATGCAAGTAAAAGTCAGAGTAGGACACTTAACGATTACTAATGGTGAGACACACGACGATCATGTTGAACACAGAGACAATACCATTGAGGATGTAGTCAACGAGCTCGCCATCGGAAAAGGACCTCCAGCGGCCGCCATGATGTTGACGAGGACTTCATCTTGTGCATGTACTACGCGGCTCCTCCTTGCATAGTGACCGGAGTCGATGCCAGATGTGGCAGACGTTGGTGTGGCTCTGGGCGCCAAGCAAGGTGTGCACTGTGATCCACGCCACCGCTGCAGCCAATGAGGTGACAAGCGGTGTCAGGCTCCATCGAGCCAAGATGAAGGCCAAGAACCTTTTGTTCCATGACCTATCAGAGGGTGTACGCAAGGTTGTGAACCTCCACGGCGGCATCTACTTCTCCCTGGTTGATTGTCTTTGCATGGGGCGACCTCGGTGCCATCAAGGTATCCATGAAGGCCGGCACCGGCGAGATTCGGGAGGGTGAGCCCCTTCCACAACATGAAGATGTTGGAGTCGCGGTCTCGACGGTCGCGGTGGCACCGGAGGCGAATGCTCAAGTCGAGGTGGAGAGCTGCAACGCCAAGGATGAACTAATCTCTGTGTGTCGAGGAAGCACGCGACATCGTGGAGGAGGCTCGCGTTGGCGGCATGGAAAAGGAGATCGTGGCGGTGGCGGCGCGGCAGGAGGAGCCCGAGTTGGCTCTGATGCCAAGTCAAGTTTAGGGTTTTTTGTAGGGCAATGTGCCTACCGCTAATATCTTTATATATCATGACAGGTACAATACAAGTTACATATGCATGTGGATAATATACCTTATACTAATTCTAATATAGAGCATCAACCATCGCCAAAGATGAAACTCGTAGATCGGAAAACCCATGTACTTAAGACCACACCAATAAAAAGAAAAGCCCCTTCCACTAGCACTAGACGCACCATCTCAACGAGCATAGGGCAAGAAGAACCTTATTCTGATTTCATTATATAACTGTCACCTCAGCATTTTGAAGAAGACACTAAAAAACCTAAACAAAGAACATGAACCCTCCCACCGACGAGGGGACGTGGTCCGCTAGTCCTCCAAAATTTCAAGGCTACCGAAGACGGAGTTGACGGCATTACCGGTGAGAGGAGGACAAAATCCTAGATGGGTATTACAGACGCCTCACAATCGGTTCTCTTTCATATCTCAGGTCCATACATATATGTACACGTATCATTGTCACACTTATTTTGCAATCGGTTGGAATGAAGCTTTCTGCACTGTATCGATGGCGGTGGAGATGTGTGACAACTCCGCGGACCGCGGCCGGACTATGACGTCTGCAGCACGGCACATGCAGCTGATGGCTTGTCCTCGTAGACCCTCACTGGCTCACCGCGCTATTCGGCACTAGCTGATCAACCTGTAGCATGGATCATATACAAGCCAGACTTGGCCTCCTCCTACAATTTTACGCCATGGCGAGCTCATTAAGAGCATCTCCAGTCGCGTCCCCCAAACCGTTCCCCAAAGCGATTTGGGGCGCGCCGGACAAAAAAAGCGTTCCAGCCGCGTCCCCCAAAGCCCTTTTTTGTCCGGCGCGCCCCGATACGGTGTCCGGCGCCCGAGCCCGTCCCCGTCCCACAGGGGACGCACCGGGGACGCCGGACACAACAGCGAGGCCAACCGACGCGGGCCCGACCCATCAGCGGCACGGGGAAAATTCGTCTCACACTCCCGCCAAATCCCGCCGCTCCCGCCAAATCGCGCCTATACCGCCGCGCACGGGCCTCCCAAAACATATCCTGCCGCCGATTCATTTCTCCTATCCCGCCGATTTCTTTCTCCCTCCCGCCGTGCACCCGCCGCCGCCGCTACCCTCTCCCCATTCCATGGCGCCGCCGACAGCCCCCAAAAAGATGGCGAAGAAAGCGGCCAAGAAGCCGCCGGGCAATGCGACGATAGGGGCGAGCGCCGTTCGCGAAGCCGCGGAAGGCGCCGGCTGCGAAGAAGAAGCCTGAAGGCATGACCGAAGATGAATGGCAGCAAGATTGCCTGCGCCGGAAGCTATCGACGGCGGAGCGGAAAGGACGGAGGGCGGCGGAGCTGGAGAAGAAGGCTGCGGCGGCGCGCCGGCACCGGCGCATAATCGCCGGGTGTATCGCCGCCACCAACGCGAGCCCATATAGTACGAACGTGCCGGTGTACGTTCCGGGAGTCTTCTCTCCGTCGCAAGCCGCCTTCTACAACGACGGCCCCTCCGCCACTCCCGGGTGCGTGACGCCTAACTTGTCGCCGCACTACCGGGATGCGCTGCCGCACGGCGGCTTCAACCCCAACAACCTCTACTCCCCGGCGTACGAGCAACGCGAGCAGGACCCGGTCCGGACGGCGGCCCTTTCACCGGCCGCAGGGGTCCGCTCGAATACGACGGCGCCGGTGCTCGAGGAGGACGACGGGGTTGAGGAGGAGGACGACGAGGAAGAGGACGGGGTGGAGGACGACGAGGAGGACGACGTTGAGGACGAAGAGGGCGGCGAGGAAGAGGACGACGAGGGTGCCGGTGACGATGATCTCGTGGAGGTAGACGCGGACGGCGTGAGGAAGAAGAAGAAGAAGAAGAAGAAGAAGAAGGCGTCGGGCACACGAGGCCCGAAGTGGACGGTTCTGGAAGATCTTTGTCTGTGCGAGTCGTGGGCGACGGTGAGCCATGACTCCATCATCGGCGCCAACCAAAAAGGCGGGAAGTATTGGGCGAGGATCAAGGCCGAGTTCGATGAGCGCAAGCTGATCAACAGCGACTACCGGAAAGTGCCAATGAAGAGGAGCCAGAAGGCAATGTCGACGCGATGGGCCATCATCCAGGCGTCGGTGAACTCCTTCCATGGGTACCATCACGACTTAGAGACCAGAGGCGACAGCGGCGCCGACGTCGGCCAACTGAGTACGGCTTGTTTCTTCCATAATCCGTAGCGCCCACATTCTGTTCGATGAAATGACTCTCGCTTTCTTTGGTTAGTTTGATCGGGCTATGGAATTGTACGCCAAGTACTCGGATGGTCACAAGCCGTTCGCGCGACGCATTGCTATGGCAAGCTCAAAGTGAATGAGAAATGGAAGTTGACGCGCTGTCGTTGTCCAAGGGGAAGGACGCCATTGATCCGGACGCGTCGGCGGCAACGTCGGCAGGGCGTCCTACCGGCAACAAGGCTGCCAAGGCCGCCTTGGCCGACGCTGCGTCGTCCGAGAAGACGCAGGCGTCGATCACGAAATGCCTCGCCGACGTCTCCTCGACCTTTATCTCCCGCGACAAGAAGGCCGACCAAAGGTGGGCCGAGCTGCTCAAGAGGCAAGAGGAGAAGCTGGAGCTCAAGAAACGCAGGGACGACATGTCCCTGCTGAGAACGTCGACAGAGGGAATGTCTCCCCGGACGCGAGCGGCGCACAACTTCTTCAAAGGCCAGATCCTCGACGACATCGAAGCCAAAATGGCGGCGGCGGACGCGGCGGCCCTGGCAGCGGCATCGGCATCGGCGGCAGCGGCAGCGCAGCAAGAGCAGGCCGACGCGTCTTCTACTGCTACACCTGCGTCGGCCTCCGCGTCGGCGACGGAGCAGACGCACCATGCACGGGAACAGGCAGATCGCGACGAGGTCGTCGTGCTCGACGGGCCTGCGTCGACTCAGGACACGACGCCGTCGACCAACCCCTTCTTCTAATTTGCATGCACCACCGGTCTGTAATATGATCGCGCGCCCAGTACTTTGATCGATCGCCGCTACTCTGATCGCGACGAACCGGCGGGAACGATCTCTTTTGAATGCATCTATTTGAATTTCTGATTGGGGACGGCGTTTGGGGGACGCGGCTGGGAGCGACGTCCCCCAAACGCGGCACGAACAAAACACGTCCCCCAAACGCTCGATCCGGCGCGGTTTGGGGGACGCGACTGGAGATGCTCTAAATCGGCAAGAAGCGACGCTAGTTAATGCAACGCAGCGAGCAACCAACCACATGCAAGATCGCCTCCTCGCGGGGCGGCGCACGCGCGCGTACTTTTGCTCCATGCCTCGCTATAAAATCCCCCGCGGCGCGATCCATCCTCTGTGCGTCAAGAAGATATCCTCTCTGCAATGATAAATGAAAGCAGAGAATCAATAGTGCAGAGCACAACAATGGGGTCCCTTCGGCGAGGCCTCCTCGCTAGCCTTGCCCTCCTCTTCGTCAACCTGCTGCCGATGGCGCTGCTTCTGCCGGGCGCCCATGGAGCACCAGCAGCAGGCACGGGCAAAAGCAAAATCTCGGCCGTCTTCGTGTTCGGCGACTCCATCGTCGACCCCGGCAACAACAACAACCGGCTCACGGAGGCGAGGGCTGACTTCCCACCCTATGGGGAGGACTTCCCCGGCGGCGTGGCCACCGGGAGGTTCTCCAACGGCAAGGTCCCCGGCGACATGTTGGGTACGTACCAGCGAGAACTAAGTTTTGTTGTTGTTGCTAATGGAAAGCAACTACTCATCCCGTTACATAAATTTTCTCTTGGTTTTAGTTTGAACTTGAACTAATACGTACTAAGACAAAAACATATTGAACAGGGGAAGTAGTGAACTTTTTGTTGTCTATGGTACTCAAAAAATATACATTAAGCCTCTCCGTAGACTCTGCTACACTTATGGAATCCATCTTACGGATAAGTCCTATAGACTCACGTGGAAACATCCGGTTTGTGTAATTTTTTGTCATTGGTGAATTTAATTAGGGTCGTAATCCCCCTGGAATCTTTCGACGTGTGTAGCGGCGCGACCTTAGGCTGCTCATAGTGGGAGTAACATAGGTAGTAACATCACACACCCCAAAGCATTTTGGTGACATGGCATGTCAATAAATGAAGAAAGAGAGTGGAGTGGTAACTAGCTATGTTACCATAACATCACACTTCTCAAGACAAGATGAGTCTACAATCTAATAAATATGGCATGCATGACACCACATATATGTAACTACCCACTATGAAGGTAGTAACATAGGGTAGTAACATACACCATGTTACTACTCTATGTTACTCCCCACTATGACTAGTCTAAGTGCAATTCCAGAGCTGTAGCATTACTGGTCTAGGCTTGGAAATTGCTAGTTTCTCAAATCATAGCGGGGAGTAACTTAGACTAGTCATAGTGGGAAGTAACATACTCTATGTTACTACCTTCATAGTGGTTAGTAACATCAAAGTAGTATCATAGATGCCTTCATTAATTAGCTTGTAGACTCATTGTATCTTGAGAAATGTGATGTTACAGTAAGGCTGCTCATAGTGGAGAGTAACTTAGACTAGTAACATATGTCATGTTACTAGTCTAAGTTACTACCTTCATAGTGGAAGTAACTTAGATGTGGTGTCATGCAATGTGTCATTAATTATGTCGTAGACTCATATTGCCTTGAGATATGTGATGTTATGGTAACATAGCTAGTTACCACCTCACTCTCTTTCTTCATTTATTAGTATGCCATGTCACCAAAATGTCTTGATATGTGTGATGTTACTACCTATGTTACTCCCACTATGAGCAGTCTAACTAGCTATGTTACTCTATCCTCCTCTCTCCTCATTAACTCACTGCCACATAAGTAAATTTGATGAGTTGGACACTTAATTACTAGTGAAGTTACTCCCACTATAAGTTACTACCTTTATAGTAAATACGTAGTAGTAATTTATATGTGGTGTCATGTATGTATGGTGTTATTTATTATATTGTAGACTCATGGAGTGTGTGATATTATGATAACATAGTTAGTTACCACATCAATCTCTTTCTTCATTTATTGTCATATCATGTCACGAAAATGTTTTGAAAAGTGTGATGTTAGTACCTATGTTATTCTCCCTCTCTCACAGTTTATTAGGCGTGCGTGTACCCCTAGGTCACAATATATTGCATGTTTTTTTCTTTAATGTTCAGTTGAGGGCTAACTTTTCCACGACTAGCGTAAAGTAAAGAAAATTAGCAACACATGTAAAGTATGGGAAGCCGGTGACTAACCAAACCTAGATCTAAAATATTTGTAGGATGTTGCTAGCTAAATCCACATTTAGCCTGCCTAAGCTCGCATGTTCAGTTGCCCCATCGGCTCGGTTTTCATCCACCGATCGTACTAGTGCACTCCTTTTTTTTCGGGCTTCCTTCACCATTCAAACCAACCACTCCTAGCTCAACATTAATTCCGACCCATCCGGAAGCTGAAACAAGCTCGTCCTGAGGTCGACTCGACCAATGTTGCAATAATTAAGTTGCATGTTGAGCAATGACTTGCTACCTGCAAGCACAGACGTGGCAGAGGAACCACGGTCAACTGGATATCATCGATGCTCACAGTACTGTACTACTAGTGTACTGTTTATACTGTGTCCCAGGTGTGTCCAAATCTTTGCAAAAACGAAAAAAGGGTGTGTTGAAATCATTGTAACAGCTTTTGCGTACTGAATCTGAAGAAGTGTTCGATTTCGACCTTAGTTATTGAGATAAAAAGCTGTGAACAAATACTCTAAAAACGATTAGTTCCTCACAAAATATGTGTTCGCCAACTTTCTAAAGTTAAACTCTTTCATGCCTTGAGGAATAATCTATATACCAACATTCTGGTGTTATATATGCCAAGTGGCAACTTGAATAACTATTGATATATTTTCTTCATCGAGCAGCTTCCAGGCTGGGAATTAAGGAATTATTGCCACCCTACATCGGATCTGATCTTCAATTAAGTGACCTACTCACAGGTGTCGTCTTTGCCTCGGGAGGCAGTGGATATGATCCTTTAACATCGATACCCGCGGTAACAAAAAATAAAGTCATACATATCCTATAATAAAGCTATGGTGAAGTATTTTGTTTTGGTTTCATCTGAAACTAATATTTGTTGTTACAAAAGATCGTACATAACTACAAATTTATTACTTCAGACTGCTATATCAAGCACTGGACAACTTGAATTGTTCCTTGACTATAAGGAGAAGCTAAAAGCTTTAGTCGGCGAAGAGGAGATGGCGCGTGTTATCTCTGAAGGCATATACTTTACAGTCATGGGGGCAAATGACCTCGCAAATAATTATTTTACAATTCCTTTGAGGCGTCACCAATATGACCTTCCTTCATACGTGGAATTTCTAGTTTCTTCGGCCGTCAACTTTACTATGGTAAGATTTATTATCCAAACACCAAACTTGTTAGGAGATAGTTGACGTAATATATTTGTTCTAGAAACCTTGTCTGATACTCTTTTTGCAGAAAGTTCTCGTGCTCACAAGTTCTTCAAATGTTTGAAGTTTTACATATTTCCCCAAATTTGACCAATACCACCATTACTTACGTACTGCTTTACGGTTCATCAAATTTATTAAGTTACTGAATTGCGTATTGCATCAATTTTCCTGGACAAGTTTCAGCATATACATGCATTACAACTTATCGTGGTACCATGAACAACTTACAGTCTCCTACTTTTATATATGTTACCTCTGTATTTTATTTGATTAGCATTTGGCCAACAAACATATATGTAAATAATTAAATATTACTCTTATGTACAGAAATTAAATGAGATGGGTGCAACGAGAATTGGGTTCATTGGCATTCCACCAATTGGATGTTGTCCTTCACAAAGAGAACTTGGGTCAAGGGAATGTGAGCCAATGAGGAATCAAGCGGCACAACTATTCAATTCTGAAATCACAAAAGAAATAAATCGGCTAAATGCAGAACAAAGTGTTCCAGGCTCAAAGTTTGCTTATATTGATATATACTACAATTTGCTTGATCTCATTCAGCAACCTGGTCTTTATGGTGAGTGCTCACTTCATCCTCAGTAATATTTTTGCCATGAATCGCTACTGAAGAGTATAACTTCAACATAACCATATTAACAGATAAAGTGAGCCACATTAACCTCTTAAATGTGGCAGTGTTACAAAACTTTATACAAACTAATATAGCAATGCAGGAGCTGCATGATAGACAGATATGGTGTACATATTTTTTTACATTAATTTGTATATTTCAGTAATATGTGATATTTGTAATGTTCAGGAGTATGTGGTAATTTTCATGTCGTCACCATAACATTTTGGTCCTGAATATGGTAAAACTTTCTGTTATATAGGTTTCAAGGAGGTAACCGAGGGATGCTGTGGAAGCACAGTGCTAAATGCAGCAATATTCATTAAAAATCACCCTGCATGTCCAAATGTTTATGACTACATTTTCTGGGATAGCTTTCATCCTACCGAAAAAGCCTATAGCATCGTGGTTGATAAACTCATTCAGCAAAATATGCAGTACCTAATGTAAAGAAACTCTCTCTACCCAGCGTGTGAACACGTATTATTTAAACTGTAATTGGTTTGACAGTTAGTACACAACAATTCTAGGGTGTTTGACGGAAAGTTTTCACGTTCCAAAATTGTAAAGGCTAGTGGTTGGTGAAATATATAAACGTAACTTCAGACTTGTATCTCAGTATAAATTATCCTGAAATTTATTCATGCAACAGCAAGTATGCCTCTACTTGGTCCATACAATTTTCTTCGGTACTTGTTCGGGGTTGTGATACGATGATTCAACTGGGGTGTTCCCTGTTCTTAGCAAAATGATGTGCTCTTCTGGGAATGAAGCCTGTTAGCTTTTTTTTAGTTCTAGTGGGGTGATCTTTTGGATCTGGTTCTGGTTGCAGTGAATAGCTTGCTCTACATATGGTTGCCTAGATCAAAATAGTGTGATCTACATATGGTTTCCTAGATCCGGCGAATAGTGTGTTGTACGTATAGCTTTAATTTTGTGATTTAGTTTGTTGGCCTTGTGGGAGACTCCAAATGTCTAGGTAGTACCCTATTTGCTGGTTGCGATTGATCTCATAGTCACACTATGGAGCATGTCCTTCAGCTAATCTCGCAAAAAAGGGTGAGCATTGAATCGCGTTGATGTCATTGTGAGACCCTGCTATTTCAAATGAAGTGTGCCAAATCTAAAGGTCATAATTAGCCACAGTTTTAAGCACCACACTCCAATACTTGTGATGTCCTTTGTACATGGACAATTCTTCCATGACCAATGCATGCAATCGATGCTTCCAAGCATAACAGGAAGTCTCATTTGTGCATTTTGTGATACGAGTTGTTTCTGCATCATTGGGTTCTCTCAGATAGTAAGGTCCAAACACTACCACCAATGACCTCCAAAATCGATACATGGATTCAACAGTCGTGGACTCGGCCATGTGAAGGTAGCCATCTTGTGTATCATCATGGCTCCATATGCAAGTATCCTCATCGCAGCAGTGCATTGCTGAATTGATGAGAAACCGAGCACTCTGACTATGTATTTCGTCATCACAAAGTAGGTATTGTACTCCCTCACACTGTACACCAACTTCATGAACAACTTGTTGTTCATCCTAAACCGGTGCCAAAACTCCTTTCGGGTAGCGGTTGGACGATCGGAAAATTAATCGGCATATAGAATGGTGTGCCCCTCCATCCTCTTCCTTTCCCTGCTCTTCCTTATCCCAAGCTTGGAACCTCTTGATCGGCATAATTCAGCTTGGCCGCATGCAATTGTAGAAGACAACAAAGGATGGTCAAATGCTCTTCTTGATCGGCGGTGGAAGCTTCTTCTTCTTCAAGAAAAGCATGCATAATATTGTTGTGGCTATCCATAGCTTCTGGCTCAAACAACAGAACAAGTGAGTCGACTGATTGCCGGCGAGAGCAACAAGATATAGCAAAGAAACCAACCTAGGCAAAGAGCCAAGAACCTTGCGTGCCAGCTATGATGTGAGGTCGCCACCAGTCAATATGATCGGGCCTAAGGCCACGTGGGTTGCCCGATCTCACGAATTGACCAAGAACAAGAGGGGGTGAGGGATGAACACGAAGAACACGGCGAAGAACACGATGAACACATGCAAACACACACCAACCCGATACAATTCCGGTTTACTCCCGATAGCCCGAACCACTATCCCGATAGAATCTCTCAAGAGAAAGACACACGGTAGAATCCCCGAGTGGAAGATCGGTATACGATCGGTAGAATCACACGAGTGAGAGACCGGTGGTAGAATCACATGTGTGAGAGACTAATCATATAAGCACTGTTCAAAAACTAGGCCGATTCAGCGATTACTAGGCCGATTAATCGCTACTAGGGGCCTGACCGTGTCGATTATCATTAATCTCTTGTGTTAATCCTTTAGCCCGATTAATCATACCGAAAGTCCAATTACTAGGTATGTTCCCGATTAACTACTGCACTTGGTCAAAAAAGTTCTGAACTTTTCAATGCATATAGCTAGTACATGCCCTACCCCTCCCCAATAAAGTAGGTTTTGCAAAGCTCCCACTACAGCCTCCAACAGATCGAGTTCCGCTGTCACCAACTAGTTCCTTGCCCTCCCAGACTAGTTACTCTCAGTTGCCTAGATACAGGCTCGACCACCTTGAGTAGCTCGTGCAGGAGCTCAAGGGCGCCTTCGATAGGTTAGGTGGTTGAGGTGTAAGAGGGATCGTACTCTAGCTAGGTAGGTGGTGGGAGAAGATAAAATTCAGAGGTGAGAGGATAAGAAGTGAAAGGAAGAAACGCGGCTTCGACTAGTAGATCCTGGTTCGCTCGTGACCTTGAAGATTAGGTCACGGAGGAGAAACATACATGTTTTTCGCGGATTTTAGGCGTAGGGCAGACATATAGAGGCTCATATACTATTATTTTTCTTATATAAACTATTTTTTACGTGCTAATTTGTGTAGGTTACACCGATTAATAGTCGACCGATTAAATCAGTTAATCGTCTGAATTCCGATTAATCGTTACTCCCAAGCCGACCGAGCAGTTGTTATCACCAGATTTTAGACGAATCCAGAGGTGGGCCGGGCTTGGAAGATTACCTGTGGAAGGATTCTAAGGCGGCCTGGCATGAAGGGTCTTGGGCTGAATTGCCCGTGTATCTTTATTTAGTAGTTTATTATAAGAGATAGAATCTTAGTCGTGCACGGTTTAGTGCACGCCCTCATTAGAAAGTCCCCTGGACTATAAATATGTACCTAGGGTTTTCGGAATAAACAACAACTCACGTTCAACCCCAAAAACAAACCAATCTCGGCGCATCGCCAACTCCTTCATCTCGAGGGTTTCTATCGGGTAGCGACATGTCTGCCTAGATCGCATCTTGCGATCTAGGCAGCACAAGCCCCACGTTGTTCATGCGTTGCTCGCATCGAAGCGCTTTTGATGGCGAGCAACGTAGTTATCATTAGATGTGTTAGGGTTAGCATTGTTCTTCGTTTAAGCATGCTTACGTAGTGCAGCCCTTGCATATCTAGCCGTCCTCACGCCTATCTCGGTGTGGGGCGGCACCCCGCTTGATCATTATTTAGTAGATCTGATCCGTTACGATTGCTCCTTGTTCTACAAGGATTAGTTTAATATCTGCAATAGTTTGGCCTTACAAAGGGGGAGGATCCCGTGGCACGTAGGGTGGCGTTCGCAAGTCCTAAACGGGATGTTCCTAGGATCAACTTCATGTTGGTTTTTTGGCCTTGTTTAGGATCGGCTTACGAGCACCGTGCGTGGCCATCCGGCCCAACTCCGGAGTAGGATGATCCGATTATGTGGTGAAAACCCTAAATCGTCGTAGATCTCATTAGCTTCATCTTGATCAAGCAGACCACCAAGTATTCGTACACCCCGTACGGATCATGGGTGGATCGGCTCTTTGAGCCGATTCACGGATAACCCGAGAGCCGATCGAGGCTCGTATTTAACGTTTACATGTATGCCCTGGCAGAAACTAAGCGAGGCAATCTCATCACCTTCCCGACCGTGTATAGGTCAGGTGGCACGCCCTTGCACTTCGCAACGCCGCGTGTGACCGGAATCAGCATTGCGGGCCGTCGCTCGGAGGGGTCTCAGCCAGCCGCAGCTCTAGGCTCCCCCGGCTCTACGGTGTTGACAAGGCCGCTGCCCGCCGGTGGGTTTTGGCAGCCAACACATTCTCGGCACGCCCGGTGGGACAATCGTCTACATCAACCACATCGCCATCTACATCCGAGATGGCGGACGGCACGCCGCTCACCTACGAGGATCCGCTCGACGACCTCAAGAAGCAATACAACGAGATCAAGGCTACCCTCGAGCCGACCTCATCGGCTCTTTTCGGAGAACCCGTTCGGTGGCATCGGATGGAAGGGGTTCTCACCGGAAGGTGCACTCGATGGGGTAGACCTCTCTTCCCCGTCTGAGGAACGCACCAGTGGTCCGCGGCAGAGATCAACTACCCGGTGGCTCACTCGCTACACCGCCACTCGAGAACTTGGTCAACGTGCCGGAGCGTGTCGCTCGCGCGTGATCCGGGAGATCATGAGCCACCGCACTCGCCGTCGGACCAGCTCTCGGGACTCATCAAGGAGAGTTGCCTTTCCGAGTCCCGTCCACCGCTGCCATTTGCGTTGGCAGCACCTGCTGAAGTGCCGACTACACCGGCATTCCTCGTCTACAGAATTGGTGGCGACCCCAGGGACTACCAGGTCTTAATGGAGGCGCCTAAGGAGATCCCTCATGGGTACGCGTGCATGTATGTGCCGGATTGTGGTGACTGGGCACTCACAAACCAGGCCACAACATCGGGGACTCCGGCGAAGACAGGAGGAACGTCGGCGACAGAGCGTGAGAAGCAGACGTGGCTAACTAAATACGCCACACCGACGAAACTCCCGAGCCCAGCTCCCGCAGACTGGCTCGTAGCTGGAAAAGCAAACGTGGCAGGCCAAGTACGCCACCCCGGCGAATCTTCGTAGTGCAACTCCTACGGCCAGCACAACGGATCGGATCGAGCACCATACCGAGAGACCAGTTCGGCATGATGCCGAAAAGAAGGGCGGCTCGGCTATTCCAAGCCGTACCCCGACGATTACGAGATGATCCCGCTGCCACCAAAATATCGGCTCCCTGACTTCTCCAAATTCGGTGGATCAGATGGCTCCAGCTCCATCGAGCACGTCAGCCGATACTTGGCTCAACTAGGACCGGCTTCAGTGTCGGATCAGCTACGCGTGAGGCTCTTTTCACAGTCCCTCACGGGATCGGCCTTTGGATGGTACACCTCTCTACCAGCAAACTCCATCCAGTCTTGGAAGCAGCTTGGAAGAACAGCTCCATATGCAATACCATTCGAAGCTTCCGAGTCTCGGCATTGCCGACCTAGCACAACTACGTCGAAGCGCGGGGAAACGGTGACGAATACATCCAGCGCTTCAGAATCTTAGGAACCGATGTTATTCGGTTCGTATAACCGAAAAGGAAGCAGTCGAGTTGGCGTAGCGGTGCCTTGCAACACAGCTCAAGGACATGGCCTCCCAAGCAGATTATCCCTCACCGGCGCACATGGTTCGAAACTATCAGCATATGAACAGCGCCACCCCCGACCCGTACCAAGACAAGTTCAAGCGTGCAGTAGTCATGGTCGATACGGAGGAGGATGAAGTGCTCGCGGGAGGCCAAGAGATAGCAAGTGGCTGAGTGGACTCAGGGAGGAACCCCGTGGCCTCGCAAATGGGTAAAGCCACCAGTGGCCGCCTGTGGGATTTGATTTTGACGTGACCAAGACCGAACAAATCTTCGACCTCCCGCTCAAGGAGAAACAGCTGACGGTTCCCGAAGGTCTCAAGTTCCCCACGGCGAAAGAGCTAAACGGAAAGCCGTACCGCAAGTTCCACAACTCGCTTTCCCATGCCACCAACGACCGCCGGGTGTGGCGTCAAGCACATCCAAGCGGCGATAGAGAAGGGGCGGCTAATTTTCAACCAGTACGCCATGAAGGTCGACACCCAACCCTTCCCCGCCGTTAACATGGTAGAAATCACCTACCCTGAAGGTTGCCAGCCAGGCCCCTCGCTCAGCATCAACATGGTAGGGCCCGGAAACCACTTCGGCAAAGATGGAGATGAGGGCAGCTGCTCTCACAAGCAAGGATACAGATGAGGCCGCTCCACGCGATCGGCTCCGTCATGATGGCAAGCGCTATGTCACAGAGGGAGAGGTGAAGAATATAAGATATCAGCGACCCCTCTCTGATCACCTCCTCAACAAATATGTTAATCAGTATGGTCAACGCCGGCGACCCAATTACAGTGATAGAGAAAATCGTTTGGCTAGAGAAGCCAGAAGACATCGTCGGCAGGATCACGATGAGGAGGAGCATGAGCGCTATGCCACGAAGCATCAAGGGAGCAAGACGACAACGCCAGTATTGGGACTGCCCCTTCTTCGTACACCGCTGGGATTCGGGAATGAGCCGATTGCCCACAATCGGCAATTGCCCGAATGCAGTCGGAAAAGAAGGAGGCAGCCGGCCGTGTCCGTGTTCGAGCGCTTAGGGCCTCTCCCACCACAAAGCAAACGCGCTGAGTCACCTCGTTGGGCAGATCTTGAAGATTCGAAGACGAGGGAGAAGTGGAAGAAGACAGTACCACCGGCCAAGGTGGTGCCCCGACGGACTCAGCCGTTCCCGAAGCGCAGGGTTCAGCGATTGCGCGGCTCGGAGGAAGCCGAAAGGTTGTACTCGCATACGCTAAGAAAGGCACGGCCTGATCCGGCTGCAAAGGTTCAGCAAACCCCGGATGAAGAGGGTCGTCCACGCGAAAATGGAGTGGCGCCCTAAACAGAGGAAAGCCGATGGTGAGACATCGGCCGGCACAAACATGGTACTCGTCTTGCCGACAGAGCGTAGCGCTCCACGACTCTACGGAGCACACAAGGTGGACGACAGCAGGCGCATCAAGTCAGAGGTTGGGTTGGTTTCATCCAGCCCGACCAAGTAGCAAGATCAAACCAATGAGCAAACCAGGAGAGGCCGATCCTTGTGATCGGCCCCAAAAAATTTACGAAGGGAACTTACAAAACCTTCAACGAACAAGCAACGTGGAGGCCGATTCCAGCAATCGGCCAAAATTATCCTCACCTACCTTTCTGCCTGGGTTCAACATGTTATCCAACGGAGCCGATACCATCAATTTTCTTGACAGAATCGGCTCGGGGGGGCACCCAGGTATATGAAAATACGAGGATATGCAGCAGAAGCATCTCATCTTTTGTTGATGGGTAGTGGAATATGGGGGCCGATGCACAGGTCGGCCGTAAAAATAAAAAGTGAAAATTCGAAAATTTTCGAACACAGCCGATGCAGCAGGCATCGACTTAAGGACATGAAAGCCGATGCAGGGCCATCGACTCAAGGGAAATTTCTTCAAGGACAATGTCAGGAGCAGCATGTCAAGAATCAAGAAACAGCCGATGCGTAGCCATCGACTCTAGTTGTGCGAGGATTATCAAGCCTTCACCAAATCCGGGATTTCCTTGAAAGAGGATCGGCAGTTCTCGCCTCGAGTAAGAGCTCGGGGGGCAGCTCACCTTGAATGCTTTCCGCTCAGAGAAGCCGATTTGTGTTCAAATCGGCTGACGCCGCATAAGGAAATTCCCCGCACACGATCAGGCCCAGGTCTACACAGCTCATGCGCGTATTCCTCGTCTCGCTTTACCTTGGCCGAGACTCGGGGGCAACAAGCCCGGAAGATGCCCTGTTCTTGGGAGCCGATCGAGGTTACCTCGGCCGCGGCCGCATCATGGCCGTCTCGAGCGAGAACCGGGAAGGTAAAGCCGACGCCTAGTACAGGGCTTGGACGGTGCTGTTGCTGCAAGAAAGGAAAGAAGTCCGACGCGCTGCTGTCGGTCTTAACTTGGCAAACGGAGGGAATGAAATTGGAGCGATTAAAGGATAAATGGAAAGAACAATTTCATTAATTCCAAGGAGCGGCTTTACAAGAAAGAGCCGATGGCTCTCAAAAGAGGGATCTGGTGCCTAGTGCACTGCTACTACTAGTCCTATACTACCGGTCGTCGCTGTCCTCGCCATCGCCGCCGTCGACGTCGTCGGCGCCGCTCCCGTGGGAGCTCTTCGTCGCCGCTGCCCCAGCCCTTGGCCGGAGCCTCTTCCTCCTCGTCATCATCATCCTCGCTGTCCGCCCAGGAGCGGAAGCGCTTGATCGGCGGGTACCCGATGGAGGAGGAGGAGTCGTCCTCCTCCTCTTCCTCTTCGTCATCATCCTCGTCCTCGCTGTCCACCCACATGCGGGGGCGCTTCTTCGGCGGGAGCTGGGCGGAAGGAGAGGCTTTGGCCTTCGCTGCTTCTCCTTCTTTTTCCTCCTTGTCGGAGGAGAAGGGGTTCACTGCGGGGTGGAGGCTGCCCTCGGTCTTCTTCTTCGGCGAAGATTGGGGGAAGAGTTTTGAGAAAGAAGAGGAAGAGGAAGACATTGCTACAGGAGGAGAGGGTTTTTTGGTGCCGATAGCTGGGATGGAATAGAGGATATGAGAGAGAGCTAACCAGTCGGCGCGGTTAAATAATGATGAATCTGGTGAAGGATTAATGCCATTACAACTTCCAAGGGATCGATGCTAAAGTCTGTCGGATTTTTAGAGAAGCCGAGAAGACAGTGGCATAATGATGACGGATGCCGTAACGGCTCGCTTCCGCTACGACGTGACCTCTCGAAGGGAAAACATAATGATTTTGGAAATATTATTTCCAAAACCAGGGGGCATGTGTTATCACCAGATTTTAGACGAATCCGGAGGTGGGCCGGGCTTGGAAGATTACCTCGTGGAAGGATTCTAAGGCGGCTCGGCATGAAGGGTCTTGGGCTGAATTGCCCGTGTATCTTTATTTAGTAGTTTATTATAAGAGATAGAATCTTAGTCGTGCACGGTTTAGTGCACGCCCTCATTAGAAAGTCCCCTGGACTATAAATATGTACCTAGGGTTTCGGAATAAACAACAACTCACGTTCAACCCCAAAAACAAACCAATCTCGGCGCATCGCCAACTCCTTCATCTCGAGGGTTTCTATCGGTAAGCGACATGTCTGCCTAGATCGCATCTTGCGATCTAGGCAGCACAAGCCCCACGTTGTTCATGCGTTGCTCGTACTGAAGCGCTTTTGATGGCGAGCAACGTAGTTATCATTAGATGTGTTAGGGTTAGCATTGTTCTTCGTTTAAGCATGCTTACGTAGTGCAGCCCTTGCATATCTAGCCGTCCTCACGCCTATCTCAGGTGTGGGGCGGCACCCCGCTTGATCATTATTTAGTAGATCTGATCCGTTACGATTGCTCCTTGTTCTACAAGGATTAGTTTAATATCTCGCAATAGTTTGGCCTTACAAAGGGGGAGGATCCCGTGGCACGTAGGGTGGCGTTCGCAAGTCCTAAACGGGATGTTCCTAGGATCAACTTCATGTTGGTTTTTTGGCCTTGTTTAGGATCGGCTTACGAGCACCGTGCGTGGCCATCCGGCCCAACCTGGAGTAGGATGATCCGATTATGTGGTGAAAACCCTAAATCGTCGTAGATCTCATTAGCTTCATCTTGATCAAGCAGGACCACCAAGTATTCGTACACCCCGTACGGATCATGGGTGGATCGGCTCTTTGAGCCGATTCACGAGATAACCCGAGAGCCGATCGAGGCTCGTATTTAACGTTTACATGTATGCCCCGCAGAAACTAAGCGAGGCAATCTCATCACCTTCCCGACCTGGTATAGGTCGGTGGCACGCCCTGCACTTCGCAACGCCGCGTGTGACCAGAATAGCATTGCGGGCCGTCGCTCGGAGGGGTCTCAGCCAGCCGCAGCTCTAGGCTCCCCCCGGCTCTACAGTGTTGACAAGGCCGCTGCCCGCCGGTGGGTTTTGGCAGTCAACAGCAGTTAACGATTACCGATTTCCTTACCATTGCATATAAGGAGTGCCTTGATACAATAGATATGATAATCTAAGGAGGGGGTTTCCCTAATCCCAAAGGGATGGTGGAGGCATAAGCCAAGTTCTCTCAAGTTCATTCCTTTCCTAATGAAGGGGGAGGTGGGGAGCCACTAAGGAGGGGCAGTTTAGGCATACATAGGGATACATGGGACTTGGCCCGAATTGGCTTGGACGCATAGGGGGGCGGATTGTCCGGCCTTAGTGGGGCGGATAATCCGGCCTAGCAGTCGTGCTTCGTGCGCCGTCTCTTCTTGGCGACCTCGGGCGCTCTTCTTCCTTCTTCTCTTACATGCCTCCGTGACCTCGGCCTTGAGTGTGGTTCTTGTCGTAGATGTACATGATGCGGTGGAGACCGAAAGGTCGGGCTGCATCATCTCCCCCCACTTGAAAAAGAGTCGTCCTCGACGATGAGTCTTCATGAATGTGTAGAGGAGGTAGATGACACCAACGCTTGAATGTCCCTTCACTTGTCAAGAGCCCTATGAATAGCACAAGAAAAGCAAAGGAGCAATCAAAGCGTAGCCAAAGTTCAATGTATTTAGGAAGAGGGCGCAAGTAGAAGGAGATCACCTTATCAAAGTGTCGATGTGCTCTCATTGAGATATCTTGTGTAGTCGAAGTGTGCGGGCAAAACCACTCATTGGATCTCACTTGTATCAGTGTGATACCATATGATGGGGCCTAAGGCCACGTGGGTTGCCAGATCTCACGGATTGACCAAGAACAAGAGGGGTGAGGGATGAACACGAAGAACACGGCGAAGAACACGGTGAACGCACGCAACACAACCCGGTACAATTCCGGTTTACTCCCGATAGCCCGAATCACTATCCCGATAGAATCTCTCAAGAGAAAGACACACGGTAGAATCCCCAAGAGGAAGATAGGTATACGATCGGTAGAATCACACGAGTGAGAGACCGGTGGTAGAATCACAAGTGTGAGAGACTAATCATATAAGGAGTGCCTTGATACAACTCATAGATTTGTGTCTAAGAGAGGAGGGGATTTCCCCAATCCCAAAGGGATGGTGGAGGCATGAGCCTAATTCTCTCAAGTTCATTCCTTTCCTAATGAAGGGGGAGGTGGGAGCCTATATATAGGGAGCCACTAAGGAGGGGCAGTTTAGGCATACAAAGGGATAAAGGGTTTAGATTTGATGCTTTGTAGTGGGTGGCCGTGCCGGCGCCTGTGGGGCATAAGTATTGTCGTCCTCAGGCGTAGTAGTAGGGCGGTAGTGCCGGTGGACATGGGCGGCAGTGCCGGCACCTGGGCGGCGGTGCCGGTCATCCTGAACAGCAGTGCCGGTCATCCCTCGGTGTTGAATTAGTACAAATATATAATATATACTTCCTACATTCCAAAATAACTGAAGTTCTACATTTTTCTTAAGTCAAACTTCTATATGTTTTACCGAGCTAACATAAAAATATGCTAAGATATACAACATATTTAGACATGAAAGGAAATACCATAGAGTAGCACGTTATCCATATTTAAATATGCAATGAACATGGGCATGTTCTAAGCCCATAATTATCACTATGATTGTCGTCTTGAGGGTTATTGGGGCACATTACTGCCACATAGGAGAGTGGAGATATCTTGGGCCATGGCGAAAGACCAGGTGGCAATGGCGGTGCTTATTGGCTAGTGGAGGCACCATTAGAGACGACGTGATTGGGTGGACGAGGGAGAGGCTGAAGTGGCAGCGGAGGAGATGGTGTTGGAGGAGGGGATGGGACGGGAACCGCAAGGCGCGGGACAACATAGATGAGGTGGGACGCGTGGCTAGGTGGTGATGGGATGTAGTAGCGGAACTTCAGAGAAAAATGTGGGCAGGTCATTCTAAAGAAGAGTCCAATAGAATCAAGTGGATCAAACATAGTGTGTTAGGCCGTCGTATTTTGCTCTAAAATTGGGCGGGCCATGTCCCAGTTTTGCCACTACATAGATCTGACACTACTAGGAGGTGTGAGATGCATGGAAGGTGTTGTGCGGGGCAGGTGTGGTGGCTGAATGAGGGAGTACCTAGGATTAATTTTTTGCCCAGGTAGGCCAAATTTGGCCAACCGAAGGGTGTGTCTAGCGTCTGATACCGGACACTTGGCCATATTATAGAGTTTGGCGAGTGTCATAGGCTGGAGACTCACAAACTTATTTTTTATCCTTCCATTTTCAATTATATTTTAAACCTGTCTATTAACTTGTTGTATTTATTCAAGTATTATCTACCCATACTATGTCTCTATGCTAAAAAGTTTTATTTTTTTGAAAAGTTTTGATATCATTTCATTTATCTTTTCTATTAAGATGCCCTACAAATGGTAAATAATTATGTTTACCTAACCGGCCGTGATGATTTTGATTCTCATTCCTCATTACTAATGCAAAATAAATACCTAGTTGATTAGAATATCAACTAAAAATAAGTCAAATTATTAAAAAAAATGGTTTAGGAGGTTTACAATCTAAGTTAAGAACTCCACGGGAGATAGTTCATTTGTGAACCATGAACAATTTTAGATTAGCATATTGACTTGTCCTATTAATTCTAAGCTTATATAGCCATGATATGACTCTGGAACAAAAAGTTCTATTTTATAACAACTTTTACATATCATTTCATTTGTTCATATTCAATAGCTCTAGGAAATGTTATATAAATACGTTTACAAAACATGAGGTGATTTTAATTCAAATTCCTATTTATTAATTTTAAAGGAAGACATTGTTCAATATAAATTAGAAAAAAAAAAGATATGGAATTATTGCAAAACTTGTTTGGGTACTTCACAGTCGGAGTTTTCATGGAATGTTAAGAGTACCATTTTAATTTAGTATTCACTCCGATTCTTGAATGCAAAGCCACTACTAAAATATACAATTTAATCTATACTCCCTTTGTCCGAAAATGGTTTGCATATAATTTTTAGTCAAAGTCAAACTTTGTATAGTTTGATCATGTGTAAGGACAAAAATATTTATCCTTGCAATATCTGATGCATACCTCATGAAAATATATTTCATGATGGTTCTCGTAATATAAATTTAATATTATAGATGTTTGATAGTTTTTCATATATATTTGGTCAAACTAGAAAAAGAAACTTGACTTTGACTAAAAATTATATGCAACACAATTTTGGATGGGGGCAGTACATGGTCATTATATTTCCTCAGTAAGAATTGATTAGATTTCAATGGTACTTATTAATGTGAAGTTTGCATGTAGCCATAGATATAGAGACCCCCACATGCTCATTTATTGTGGTATTTCTTAATTCATTTTTTTGGGTATCTACAAATGCAATAGTGGCCTTGTATATAAAAACAGAGGGAGTATATTAAATTATCCTATTTATCCCAATTTTATATACCCTTATATTGCTGCATTGAAGAAAAATATTTTTGACAAGTTTGACATATTATTTATTTTTTCTATTAAACAACCCTAGAAAATGTTAAACATAACTTGTATATATTTTTACATAGAGAAGTGCTATACGTACAGTACAAGCCATGTCCGACGTTCACATATTCAAATCAAGCCATGTGTATGTCTTGGTTTTGTGTAACAATCAAACGGAGCAGAGCAATTGTCGTACTGACATCGGATGAAAAAGATTGTATGCACATCAATTCTATTTAAATAAAAACAGTAGTTTTAGTTCACATTCTCATTTAACTATTAGTGCTAAAGGAAGCTCTTGTTCCAATACCAACTCAAAAGCTGGTGTTTTCCATCAAAATCTACACCTAAGAGAGATACACGAATTTTTTTTACACTGATATGTGCATGTTTAGTTGGAGGCTAAGGTTGGGTCTTTGGCACACCTAATTAAGGTTAAGTGAAGTGTGGGTTGAGTGGTTGACACAGTAGTGTGGCGAACAAAACCAGCACCACACTCCTGACAAACCGTTGCAAACTGCTGAGGAGGCTAAAATATGGGAAGCCGGTGATTAAACCAAACACACATCTAGAAGAATGTGGCTTGCTAAATTAGGCATAGTAAACTTAGGCTTGGTCGTTTTCTGATTGCAGGAAGTGAATTTCTGCTCATACGTTTGCACTTTGATCGTACCGCCCGCAGCTATAAGACCCTCGCTATAGGAACGATGCATGTACATGCAGAGCACCATCAGTGCAGAGTAGAGCAGAGCACACCAATGGCGTCTTCCTACCGAGGCCTCCACATTATCCTCGCGCTCCTCTTCGTCAACCTGCTGCTGCTTCTCCGACACGCCCATGGTGCAGCAGCAGGCGCGGCTAAAAGTAAAGTCTCGGCCGTCTTCGTGTTCGGCGACTCCATTGTCGATCCCGGCAACAACAACGACCGGATCACGGCGGCAAAGGCCGACTTCCCGCCCTACGGCCAGGACTTCCCCGGCGGGAATGCAACCGGGAGATTCTCCAATGGCAAGGTACCTGGGGACATAATAGGTAATACGGAACGGCCGGAGGAATAAATTTGTTGTTTATGCTAAATATTTTGGTATCTAGCGTGCAAGCACGTTTGTGGTATTTGAATTATTTAATATAGAGAGACCAATGATCCCTTTTCTTCAAATCGAAAAATCCTATTTCTGAATTTCAAATAAGTATATGAAAATAATTATGTAGCCAATGATGTATACGACAAACGTGCAAACTGTCAACTGAAAAAGATGTGTATTTTGAGCTATACAAAAGTGACAAAAACGTGGCTCTAAGTATCACATCTTCAAATCATCAATTTTGTGTAGCACGTAATAAAATAATTTTGCATGTTTATCGTTGACGAAGTCCATAATTGTTTTTAATATTTGTTGAAACTTATAAATATGTTTTTTTTATATTTTAAATATATATAGGGATCACTCGTCGCGGTGCTTTTTTTGTTTTGTTTATACTGATATCTGCATGTTTATTTTTTAAAGTGGAATGTGCATGTTCAGTTAGAGGCTAACGTTGGCACGAAAAACCACTTTGGATTTTGGGCACTCCTGGTGCCAGAAAATAAAATTTATACATTTGTCAAAAGAAATCACCAAAAAAATACACACATAGTAGTTTAAATGTTATTTTGGGTATAGATTTGCATAGAATAATTCTAGTTAATGCGACTTGTAAAAAATAAGAAGTGTGGCCAAGTTCTACAGTTTTAAATTTTCCTTTTTGACTCCCACTTGTTACTCATGCACATATCAGCAATATCTCTTGAAACTTCGTCTGATTGCTATGAATATTTAAATATGCATGCGTGATTGTTTTAATTGGAAGTGTGGTGCATGATTTTTTTCAAATAAAATTTGTCCACCGGGTGCACTGGTGACCAGGAGCCAAAAGTCTACACTCACTTTGTCACTCCCAATTAAGGTTAAGTGAAGTGTAGGTTAACACACAGTTTGGCAAGAAAACCAGCACCACATGGGAAGCCGGTGATTAGACCAAACACACATCTAGAAGATTTTGGCGAGCTAAATTAGGCATGATAGACTTAGACTTGGTCGTTTTCTGCTTGGAGGAAAAGTAGATTAACGTTCATGTTTTTGCCCTTTGTACCATCGCCAGCTATTTTAAAGTCTTCGCCATTGGTCTAGAATTGATGCAGGTCAGGAGACACTAATTCGCCGTCCCAAATCTAAACATTTTGTGCATTTTACATGCAAAAAAAATCCAACAGTTCCTCAAAAAAATGGAAATCAAATATATATGGATACAAGAGTTGCTTACTGAATGCAGTTAGAATGCCTAACCTCAGAATGGAATTTTTGGCTCTTGGGTGCCAGCGCACCCAATATGCACATTTTTTTAGTAATTTCAAATAAAGTTCTGATTTTTTTTTGGAAATAATAGATGATCAAATATTTTACTCTTATAGAGATGTCTGGCCAAGAAATGATTTCCATTGACTTCATCACTTCAAGGAAAAAAAGAAATTTATGACGAATACAACGGGAATGGTACTTATACATGGGGCATTAATTTCAATGTTGTTTCTCTGACCCGGGAAACAATGAAGGCATTCTATGGTGAATATTTTTATATGAGTATAATACTTTATCGTCTTTCATTCCAAAAACATTTAGACTTTTTTTACTATGGATATTTTCTATGGGATATCATCATATGAATCAAACAACTTCCGAAAAAAATTCCATAGGATTTCGATCCTACACAGACCTTTTGAAACTCTTACGAATCAAAGGAGCCCTCAAGTCTATACATCATCATTCTAGTGTTGCACAGAGCGAAAACTTATTGATGTTGTACTTTTTCATCGAACAGCTTCCAGGTTGGGAGTGAAGGAACTATTGCCACCTTACATCGGAGAGGATCTTGAGCTAGGTGACCTACGCACTGGTGTTGTCTTTGCCTCAGGCGGCAGTGGATATGATCCTTTAACTTCAATACTCGCGGTGACTAAATATAGCACATGCATCTCACAATATAGTTCTCTTGGAATATATATCTTTGTTCACATGAAACTATAAGATTTTTACCAGAATTCATGAACAATAATTTATTGCCCTATAGACTGCTACATCGAGTACCGGACAGCTTGAGTTATTCCATGACTACAAGGAGAGGTTAAAAGCTTTAGTCGGTGAAGAGGAGACAACACGTGTTATCTCTGAAGGCATATACTTCACCGTCAATGGGGCAAATGATTTCGCAAATAATTATTTCTCAATAATTCCCTTGAGGCGCCATCAATATGACCTTCCTTCTTATGTACGATTTATTGTTTCTTCGGCCGTCAACTTTACAATGGTAAGAGTTATTATCAAGACTCAAAACTTGTTAATAAATAGTTTACGTCATATTTTATAGGAGAACTTGTTTGATACACTTTTTGTGAAATTTCTTGCGTTCATTAATTCTTCAAAAATGTGAAGTTCAACACATATTTCCTCAAATTCAAACAATAACACCATTAGTATCCTAATGCATTAGAAATAAATTAAATTTCTAAAGTTTGTATAGCATCTACGGAAATTCAATTCGGCTCCCGGGTGCGTATGCTCCCTCTACCAAAAAATCATATTTTGAAGTGTCAAAAAAATTGGACAAAAAAATTTACGTGTACATCTCCATAATATATGTGTATTTCTCAAGTTTCACGAAAAACCAAAAAACATTGTGGTCTACGTAAAAAACAGAAAGTTTATTTTGTGAAAAGCATTATTATAAGCACTAAATTTTATCTTTTACACATGTCACATGATAAGTTATTTTTTTATGAAACAATTTTGTAAGCGCGTAGAATGTGAAGATGTATGTGCGGATTTTTTGTTCCAATTTTTAAATAAATTCAAATGTGTGTAAGATGCATTTCAAAATATAGGAGCATCTGCTCCCATGTTCCAAAAGACCACTCCGACATCTACCTCTATGGACAACTTCAGCATATATATAGGCATGTAATGAAATTTATCATGGTACTATAAATAACTAACAATTTTGGCTTAAAAAACTAACAATCTCCTACTTCGATATGTGTTATTCCTATATTTTCTATATCCATATATGTAGAGAAATTTAGTATTGGTCTTACTCTTATTTACAGAAATTAAATGAGATGGGTGCAAAGAAAATTGGGTTCCTTGGCATTCCACCAATTGGATGTTGCCCTTCACAAAAAGATCTTGGATCAAGAGAATGTGAGCCATTGAGGAATCAAGCGGCACAATTATTCAACTCTGAAATCACAAAGGAAATGCACCGGCTAAATGCAGAACAAACTATTCCAGGCTCAAAGTTTGCTTATCTTGATATATACTATAATTTGCTTGATATCATTCAGCGACCTAATTATTATGGTGAGTGCTCGCTTTATCCGTAGTTACTATTTAGAGTGTTCCATGAATTGTTACTACAGAGTACTGCTGCAGCAAAACCATATGAAAATTAAAAAGCTTACATATTAACATCTTAAATTTTCTATCCTTACGAAAGCCTGTTTTTCTACCAGTGAGTTAATGCAATAATGCAAGAGCTGCGTGGTAGACTAATATGTTGTATACAAATATTTACATTTTTTTTGTAATTTATTGAGTGATATGTGTTGTTCTACAGTGTTAAGGAAAATGTGCTAATGAAGATGTTGTCATTGTCACAATTTAGTACTGAACATTGCCAAACTTTCCTCTATATAGGTTTCAACGAGGCCGCTGAGGGTTGTTGTGGCAGTACAATACTAAATGCAGCAATATTCATTGAAAATCATCCTGCATGTCCAAATGTTCAAGATTATATTTTCTGGGATAGCTTCCATCCTACCGAAAAGGCCTACAATATTGTAGTTGATAAACTATTTCAGCAAAATTTGCAGGACCTGCTGTGAAGAAATGCACTATGTACCGACATATGAATAAATATTATTAGAATTGCAATTAGATTTGATAGTGAGTACTCATGTGCGCATTGATTATTTTGACCAAGCATGTATATTTCTACAAGGAGTGATTATTTTGTTCTTTTGAGAAGGCTAGAGTTTGTCAAACATATATGAAAGTGTTGTGTTTATTGACTCCTCTAGGGAAATCAAGTGTGTCGGAACTGTTGGGAGATGAGGAATTTGTTCTCCTTGGTGTGGATGTTGATTATTTATCTTACTACTATGATTATTCTAGTGCTGATGCGCTCTATCTAATGTATGAAAATTATGTGCTCATATGGGAATGAATCTGGTTCGTTCGATCTAATTAATTATATTTGTGTCATGTTTTGGATATAGCTGATCAGATGTGATATATTGTTGCTGCATCCGCCAGAGGTAGGTATGACATGTAAGATCGATCGTTGTCAATTATTTTGCGTATTCGCTTCGTTAGTCGTTGGTACCCATTAGACTCCAAATGGCATTTTTGTTCTCCCGTTACATTTCCAGATAGCCCTACAACAACAACAATGACTAGATTGCGGCTACCAAGACCGACTTCCCTCCCTACAACCAAGACTTCCCTGATGGGAATGCCACCAGGTGGTTCTCCAATGGCAAATCCCCTGGGGACATAATAGGTACGGATCCGCCGGGGGTACACCAAATGATCACAACAGCTATATGTGTATGTTTTTTATAGTAATGATATGTGTATGTTGGTCTTGGAGGCTAACTTTGGCACACCTAATTAAGTTTAAATGAAGTGAGGGTTGAGTTGACACACAACAGTGTGGCCAAGAAAACCAGCACCACACTTCTGAATAACTTTTGCAGACCGCTGGGTTTATGTGCGGTAAAAATATGGGAAGCCTTTGATCAAACCAAACACATATCTAGAAGATTGTGGCGTGCCTTAAATTAGGCATGGTAAACGTAGGCTTGGTCGTTTTCTGCTTGAAGGAATTAGATTGGTGTTCATGTGTTTACGCTTGGTAGTTGGTACCGTCGGCAGCGACATTAAATTTTTGGGAGCGTAGAATTGGCGCAGGTCAGCAGACACTAACTATGCGTCCCGAATCTAAACACTGTAAACTCATGAGCTCTCCAAAAAGGTAAGAATGAAAAAAGACCTACATCTATCGAAGCATCCACACGAAATTAGAAGCTTGAGCATTGAGATATAAATTTTTCTCATTTTCTAAAGATAGATTTTGCGAATCTATAGGAGGAGAAAAACCTATATCTACAACTTGCTCCATATGAGGGTCAATGTTCCGAAAATGACTAAGCGTGCAAATTTTTCAAATTTTCATCGTGCACTAATCATGTAGCCGACATTTTTACTCTAAAGGCGGTGAAGCCTAAGATGATAGACCTTGCTCTCATACCAATTGAAAAGACACATATGCTGCCTAGACGGGAGGGTGAATAGGCGGGTAAAAACTTTTCTTTGATGGGCTTAGTAAATACGGACTAAAACTAGTGTTTACTTTGTCAAGCCCAAAACCTATATACTATGCTTCACCTATGTGCACCAATAACTTATGCTAAGCAAGATAAGCAACTATGTGATAGCAAGATATATATATAACTTCAAGCACGAAGGCTATCACAAAGTAAAGTGCCTAAGTAAAAACGCTCAGGTATAGAGATTACCGAGGAGCGCGGGAGACGATGATTTATCCTGAATTTTACACTCTTGCGAGTGCTAATCTCTGTTGGAGAGGTGTGGTGGCTTAGTGCTCCCGAACGCCACAAGAAGCCTCACCTTGAGGTGTGGTTGCTCGATGCACACCAACGCCACAAAGGCCTTACCCCAAGATATGGTAGTCACACCACACACCGAGTGCCACAAAGGCCTCGCCTTATTCTCTGATGACCCTCACCACAAAGGCCTATGTCACGGTTCCAGTAAGGGATTTCCTTCGAGGCGGAAACCGGGCATTACACAAAGCTTGGGGCAAACATCCACAACTTAATTGGAGGCTCCCAAGAAATCTCCACAAAGGCCTCAAATCCGTCTAGGGTTCCAAGAACCCAAGAGTAACAACATTCTTACTTTTACTTCCACGAATCACCGTGGAGAACTCAAACCGATGCACTAAATGCAATGGCAAGAACACCACAAAATATGCTCAATTTATTCTCTCCCAAATTCCAACAAAGCTATAAAAACTATTGGGGGAATAAGAGAGGAAGAACAAATAGGAAGAGAAACACCAAATTTCTTCCAAGAGCTAGATCTAGATATTCCCTCACAAAGAGGGGAATTTGATGGGTGGGATTGTAGATCTAGGTCTCCTCTCCCCTTTCCTCAAATTTGAGCAAGAATCATAGAGGGATTTGAGGTAGAGAGCTCTTAAATATTAGCAATGGAGGAGAGCAGAAGTTTTTAAGAACTAACCCTAAACGAGAGGAGAAGAAGAGCTGCCAAAAAATATTCCCGTTGGGGCTGGCCCGAGTTGGGACGGTAGTACCGGCCTGCTAGGGGTGGTACTACCACCCACACAGAAGCCAGCAGCAGCAAGCTGGGGAGCGAGTGAGAAGGAGCCGCGCGGGTGCCAAGCGGGCGCGCGATGCCAGGCAGCGAGCGGCTCCAGCGCGCGAGCGAGCGAGGTGTGCATGGAGCGAGGCAAGTTGGGTGGGAGGCGCGGGGCGGCCTAGGGCGTGGTCCGGAACTGCCGGCCTCGACGGCCCAGTAGTGTTGTCGCGCTGGAGTCGGTAGTGCCAGAGTGGGACGAGCGGTACTGTCGGCCCAGCAAGGGTGGTAATGTCGGTCTGCCTCCCCTTTTCCTTTTCCTTTAAATCCAAAACGAAGCCAAACTTAAAACTAGAATATCTAGAGTTTGGAAAATCCAACCGAGACAAAACTAATTTTGTTGGAAATATGGAAACAAGTGGGGGATGATTTTCTATGAATTTTAGAGTGAAACCTCTCAATATGAGAAACCGAGAAAAACTCTTGTATCGACAACGCAACAACTAAATCATACGGAATCCGTTTTTGATGAACTAGAGCTTGTCATGATAATAACCACAAGCTCTAAAACACCACATGGATAAGATACAAATAACAACCAAGAAAGATAATGCAAGGATGCAACGGTTTGAGCTCTCCCCGAACGATACGATCGAGTTACTCACTCGAGAGCCCTCTTGATAGTGCGACAACTAAACTATAAATCGGTCTCCAACTACACCATGAGTCCAGTAAGAAAGAAACCCTATCAAGAGCAAACCTTAACCTTACGCGTTCCTCTTGAGCTCGATGATGACGATCTTGATCGCAACAAGATGGAACGCCTTTCTTTATTGTACTTGCTTGACGAAATCTTGTGGATTTCTCCCCCATAATCAACCATGGGAGAGCTTCTTCTTTGGCAAATGATCTCTTCGAGATGGCTCATCTTGAACTTGCACTTTATTTCTTTATTCTTTATCATGTTGATGTCTTGAAGTTAAATTTGAGGGTCGTTTCATCTTCATCTTCAAGACATACTTAACACTTAATATTCGTCATCAATTTATTCTTATTGCAACCTTGAAGCCAACCCATGGTTTAAGCATTGCCTATGGACAACTCCTACAAATATAACTCAATGCAACCATTAGTCCATAGGGATTGTCATTAATTACCAAAACCACACATGGGGGCTCCATGCATTTTCAGTGGGGTTTCCTAGAGAATAGGTTACTCCGTTTGGGTTTTCATCGGCAGTTTGTGGACCTCTTGGCCTGTGTCAGATGTGTCAAATATAAAAGTAAGGTACAATGATCAAGAGATGGAGGGTTTTATTCCATCTAGAGGTTTGAGACATGGGATCCTCTCTCCCTCTATTCCTTTCTAATTTGTGCAGAAGGTCTTTCAAGTTCACTGGCTCATCAAGAGGAGGTTCGTGGCATTGAAGGAGTACATGTGTGCAGAAATGCACCATCAGAATCACACTTATTTTTTGCTGATGATTCACTGATCCTTATGAAGGCAGATTTAATTAATGCATTCCGTCTTCGTATCACTTTTAGCACTTGGTTTGAACTCATTGACATGTCGGACGCATTGACAGTGAATACTAATTTACTTATTTGACTAGCTTGACATGTGGGACCCGGTGTCCTAGTCCACTTGCCATCTGTGAGAGCCCAACCTTATCTTGAGATGCTATGTTTTCCTCCACTCTTCGGTTGTTGTGTTGTCCTCTACCGAATAGGCCCATACGCTACAGGGATAGAAAGCCCATGCGCTAGATGATTTGGCTCGTGCTTCTACCGAATTGGGGCACATATGCTACAAGGCCAGGCGGGCCATACGGTAAATGATTTGGCTAGTGCTTCTACCAAATTTACCTATATAGGGAATAACGCTCGACCAGGGACTAAAACCCACGACCGAGCTGCACTGGGACTGCCCCTACCGTTGACCTGAAGTAGTACTATTGATATTACTTCACGTTTCTATCTAGATTATCAGAGCAGAAACAACAGAGCGTGTAACCTAGTAAAAAAAATCGTTGTCTTCCCATCTCGTGCTTGGTATCAGTGGTGGCAGAGGCGACCGGTAGAGGCGAAGGAGAGGATCTACTGCTGGTGGAGACCGCCAGGGACTGACGGACGGGAGAGCGGTGGTGGTGCTGGTGCCGTGGCCGAGCAAGTGGGCGGTGGATCTGCTGAAGCGCCTCGCTGCTTGCGTTGCCTCGTGGCCAAGAAAGAGAGTTGTTCGCCCCTATATATAGTTCCAGATAGTCATAGAATAGATTGAGAGAGTTCCACCATATTGATAGCACGTAGATGATTTGTCCCCTCGTGTATTTTACTACTCCTCCCAATTATAGTGATACGCCATCGTGTGTTTCGTGATTTTTCTTGTTTGGGTTTTTTTTTCATGTAAAGATCTATGTTCTCGCTCTTCGTTTGATCTAATTTTGTTGCGCGTTTTTATAACAACACCAAAATGTTCAAAACATATGTATGGGCACGTTTTCTTTTTGGTTTACACTGATATGTGCATGTTTAGTTGGAGGCTAACTTCGGGTATTTGGTACACCTAACTTTGGTCGTTTTCTGATTGGAGGAAGTGGATGTTTTTGCACTTCGTATCGCCCGCAGCTATAAATACCCCCCGCTATAGGAACGATACACATACACGCAGAGCACCATCAGTGCTGAGCAGAGCACACCAATGGCATCTTCTTACCGATGCCTCCTCGCTAGCCTTGCGCCCCAGTTCGTCTACCTGCTGCTTCTGACGGCGCCGCTTCTCCCGCACGCCCATGGAGCAGCAGCAGGCGCGGCTAAAAGAAAAATCTCGGCCGTCTTCGTGTTCGGCGACTCCACCGTCGATTCCGGCAACAACAACAACAGGATCACGGTGGCAAAGGCCAACTTCCCGCCCTACGGCCAGGACTTCCCCGGCGGGAATGCAACCGGGAGGTTCTCCAACGGCAAGGTTCCTGGGGACATAATAGGTACCGACCGGCCGGCGGCAACTGAATTTGTTGTTTATTATGCTAGTACTTTTTTTTTGTTTACACTGATATGTGCATGTTTAGTTGGAGGCTAAATTTTTCGCAAAACAAAAGTTGGAGGCTAAATTTGGCACGAAAAAACACTTTGGATTTTGAAGTTTGTAAGTTTCAAAAGAATGCTCTTTGTACCGTGGGCGGCAAATTTAAAGTCTTCGGACCGTTGGTCTAGAGACTAGAATTGATGCAGGTCAGGAGACACTAATTCGGTGTCCCAAGTCTAAACACTTTGTACATTTTTACATGTCGAAAAAAAAACATTTAATAGTTCCTCGAAAAATAGAAATCTAATATATTTGGAACACAAGAGTTGCTTATTGAATGCAGTTAGCCTGCCTTACCTCGGGCCGGAATTTTTTTGGCTTTTGGGTGCCTCCCACCCTATATGCGAAAAATATATAGTAATTTCAAATAAATATAAAAAACTCCAAATCTGTTTAGAGATCAGAAATTATCAAGTATTTCACTCTTATAAAAAATGGTTGGCCAACAAATGATTCCTATTAACTTCAAAGCAAAAAAAAATCTAGAATATAGGGTGAATAGTACTTATATATAGCGTGTTTCAAGTCTATTTCTTTGACCAAGGAAACAATGAAAATCATTCCATGGCAAACATTTTTATGCGAGTATAAAACTTGAACCAAAAAACATTTAATTGTTTTACGAATTACTGATATTTTTTACGTGCATAGGGTGTGCTGGACTGCTGGTCCGTGCGCTAGTGTATGCTCGGCCTAATTACCTCGCATGTCATATGTTGTTCGGTCGGGCTCGGTTTTCATCCATCGATGGAGTATGTGCATAGTTACCTCCATACCGATTTATAGGGGTATTGCACATTTCGAGAAAAAACTTTGACTATAAATTTGATCAACAAAATTTAAGAGATATATGACAAAAATATATTACTGGAAACTTATTTTAAATATACATTTATGGTATAATTTTTATGGCGTATATCTCATATTTTGTTGATAAAATTAGTAGCCAAATCTTTACTTGAAATACGTACAATACACCTTTAAACTGCTACGAAGAGAGTATCGCCTTCTCTACTTTCCTTACCATTGAATGCAAAGCCATAGTACTAGCACTTCTTTTGTCCAGAGGGGTTTTCTGGGGTGCATGGTACCTAGAGTGTATGAAATCACTTTGTTTCGTTGAATTTCAATCTGTATGTGATATCCAAAATATGACAAAATATAATGATTTTTGGCAGCACGCGAGGCAAGAAATAATGCAGATGCAACATTAACAACATACACAGTAGATCCCATGCACCTTTATTTATCTACCATTGAACACGAGAACCAATGATCAAAGGACGTAGATTTTGTGTTTTGATAAGCCAGAGGCACACTACGCATGCGTACGTGCACGCATAATTATTGTCGCTGCGTGTACAGGCTTTGTACGTCAGGGACGCATGGAGTTGTCACTTCTCATGAACTGAGTATATTTTGCAATCAACTCGAGGTGGGAGACGAAGATAGCTTTTGACTGACCCTGGCCACCTCGAGGTTTTCTTCAATTTATCAACTCCATCCAACTCAAAATAATACTTCAAACCCGTAGATTGTCTCTGAGCTATTCTTATTACCACAATTAAATAAAAATTTAACACATCCAAATGTCTAACTATGCCGGTTTTATTCCCTAAACGAGTTATTTCTTTAGAACTATGTTTTGGTCAAGCTTTACAAATTTAAACTATTTAGGTCTTGTTTGATTCAAATGATTGGAAAGGTGTAGGAATAGGGAACCTATAGGATTAAAATGCCATGTCTAGCTGAACTCTATGGGAAGATGAATTCTCTTTGATTGTGGTGAAGAAATTTTTCATGAGGTCTAACCTAATGTTCTTTTCTATAAAAAAAAATTACTCTACAAGATTCCTATGGGATTATTTACTATTGAGCATGATCATATGAATCAAACGAGTTCCGAAGGAAATTTTTCATAGGATTTCAATCCTACACAAATCCTTTGAAACTCAAAGGAGCCTTTATTGTCATGAGGAATATAGTCTATACATCATCACTATAGTGTTACTCAGCTCGAAAACTTATTGATATTGTATTTCTTCATCGAGTAGCTTCCAGGTTGGGAGTTAACGAACTATTGCAACCGTACATCAGAGAGGATCTTGAGCTAGGTGACCTAGGCACTGGTGTTGTCTTTGCCTCAGGTGGCAGTGGATACGATCCTTTAACTTCGGTACTCACGGTAACTAAATATAGCACATGCATCTCACAATATAGTTATGTTCGTATATATTTCGTTTTTGTTTCACGTAAAACTATAAGATTGATACGATAATTTGTAAACACTAATTTATTGCCCTTCAGGGTGCTACATCAAGTACCGGACAGCTGGAGTTATTCCATGACTATAAGGAGAGGCTAAAAGCTTTAGTCGGTGAAGAGGAGATGACACGTGTTATATCTGAAGGCATATACTTCACGGTCTATGGGGCAAATGACTTCGCAAATAATTATTTCTCACAAATTCCTTTGAGGCGCTATCAATATGACCTTCCTTCGTACATAAGATTTCTTGTTTCTTCGGCCGTCAACTTTACAATGGTAAGAATTATAATCAAGACTTAGAACTTGTTAATAAATAGTTGACATCATATTTTTTTGGAGAACTTGTTTGACACCCTTTTTTGGAAAGTTTTGGTGTTCATAAATTCTTTAAAACTATAAAGTTTAACATATTTCCTCAAATTCAAACAACACCGCCATTACTTTCCTGATGCATTACATATAGTAAAATTTATTAAATTTTTAGAGTTTGTATAGCATCTACCTCTATAGAGAACTTCAGCATGTATATAGGCATGTAATGTAATTATTATGGTACCACAAATAACTAAAAATCTCTTACTTTGATATGTGTTATTCCTATATTTTCTAATTTCATATATGTAGAGAAATTTAGCATTGGTCTTACTCTCATGTACATAAATTAAATGAGATGGGTGCAAATAGAATTGGGTTCATTGGCATTCCACCAGTTGGATGTTCTCCTTCACAAAGAGAGCTTGGATCAACAGAATGTGAGCCAGTGAGGAATCAAGCAGCGCAATTATTCAACTCTGAAATAACAAAGGAAATGCATCGGCTAAATGCAGAACAAATTGTTCTAGGCTCAAAGTTTGCTTACCTTGATATGTACAATAATTTACTTGATCTCATTCAGCGACCTAATTACTACGGTGAGTGCTCACTTTATCCTTGGTTACTATTTATAGTTTTCCATAAATTATTACTGCAAAGTAGTGCTGCAACAAAACCATATTAACGGGAAAAAATAGCCATACACGTTAACATCTTAAATGTCGTAATCTTACAAAACTATATACAATGTAATGCAACATCGCAAGAGGCTTCCTGATAAAATTATATAGTGTATACAAATGTTTACATTTGTTTTATATTTTATTTAGTAATATGGGTTTTTTCATAGTGTTAAGGAACATGTGCTAATTAAGATGTCTGTATCATCACAATTTTCTACTGAATATTGCCATACTTTCCTGTATATAGGTTTCACCGAGGTCGCCGAAGGATGTTGTGGCAGTACAGTGCTAGATGTAGCAATATTCATTAAAAATCGTCCTGCATGTCCAAATGTTCACGATTACATTTTCTGGGACAGCTTCCATCCTACTGAAGAGGCCTACAACATTGTTGTTGATAAACTCTTTCAGCAAAATTTACGGGACCTGATGTGAAGAAATTCACTCTCTACGGGCATATGAAGAAATATTATTAGAATTGCAAGGTTTGCTAGTGAGTAGTCACATGCGCTTTGATGATTTGGCCATTCATGTTTATGTCTAAAACGAGTATTTGTTTTGTCCTTTTGAAAAGGCCATGGTTTGTCAAACATGTAAGAAAGGGTTGTGCTTATTGATTCTTCAGGGGAAATCAAGTGTGGAGGAACTATTGCGAGATCACGAATTTGTTATCAGTTAGTGTGGATGTTGAGAGCTTTCGGAGGCTTATCTTACTACTATGATTATTCTAGTACGATGTGTGTGATGTTATGTACGAAAATGATGAGACTGTATGGGAATGAAAGCTGCTAGCTTTGGTTTAATCAATTCTAGTCGTGTCAAAAAAAAAAATTGGATCTAGCTGTTCAGATGTCATAGTTGCCGCATCTGCCAGGATATAGGTATGACTAGGCTGTCAAGCGGGCCGGGATGCGGGTTAGCTATTTGCAATATTGGTGCTTTAAATCTCCTCCAATCACTACCTCTATTTGCTCTAGTGTTTTGTTTGCGGGATGTGGGATAGTTGTTTGTGGACGCCGCTTTGCAACCCTAGCTATGATTACTGTTAAAAAACTAGGCCGATTCAACGATTACTAGACCGATTAATCGCTACTAGGGGCTTGACCGTGTCGATTACCATTAATCTCTTGTGTTAATCCTTTAGCCCGATTAATCAGTCCGAAAGTCCGATTACTAGGTATTTTCCCGATTAACTACCACACTTGATAAAAAAAGTTACAATATTTTCAATGCATATCGCTAATACAGGCGCTACCCCTCCCCAATAAAGTAGATTTTACGAAGCTCCCGCTTGGTTGCAGCCTCCAGTAGCTTCATTTCCACTGTTGCCAAATAGTTTCTTGCCCTCCCAGACCAGACCTCGGATATAGGAGCTCGATCACCATGAGGAGCTCGTCCAGGAACTGGAGGACGCCTTCAATAGGTTAGGTGGTTGAGGTGTAAGAGGGGTCGTACCCTAGGTAGATGGTGGGAGAATATAAACTTCAGAGGTGAGAGGAGAAGAAGTGGAATGAAGGAACGCGGCTTCGGCTAGTGGATCCTGATTCGCTCCTGACCTTAAAGATTAGGTCATGAAGGAGAAGCGTACGAGTTTTTTTCCCCACGCTACGGGGCTAGCGGTGGGTCATCGCATATGTCTTTCTTCACAGAGTTCTCGTGCTAACCGTTTTTAAAGGAACAAAAGATTCCTCTCCCACAAACTCAGACCTAGAAAACTTGTCGATGGACTGCATGACAAACCTAAAACTTCGGTTATTTCGAAAGGGAGGTAGTATTCTATTTTATGAGGGAATAAGAGGAGATAGCATATTTATGGTATAATCTTGGTAGGTCCATTTTTAAGTTTTCTTTTAGGATTTCTACTCCACATTCTTATAGTACGGTACACAATTGTTTCCAAATTTTCAGCCCACGGATGCATAGCCAGCCCTAGGCTCTCGGGCCAGCCCAACGAGTTGCAGCATTTGCACTTGCACAGCAAGCCCGACCAGAGAATTGTCACTTGTTGCTTTGCTGGTTTCTGTTTTTCTTCACTTGTTGCTTTGTAGGAGCCCAGATGGGGAATGGGGCAAGTTTTATGGATTTGCTCAGTCGTCACCTAGGGTAAAGTAATCGGCAATTCGGCATGGCGATGAATATGCTACAGGGTCCAGCGCTGGATCATTCTCTCCACTACAGCCTACAGGGGAGGAGAAAGAGGATAAGAGCATAGCATATTTGTGGTATAATCTTGGTGGGTCCATTTTTAAGTTTTCTTTTAGGATTTCTACTCCACATTCTTATAGTACGGTACACAATTGTTTCCAATGCAAATCAAAAATTCGAGTTCAGTCTTTCGAAAACGTATTTACGGGTCGCAAAACGGCTGGCGCAGAACTGACCCTGTAAACCAAAACTGAAAAAAGGAATATTCGAAAAATCATCTTCTTCTTCACAAGAATTATCCACGCCGCTGCCTAGATCTCCCCGCGCGGGCCGACGACCGCGCCCCTGGCTGCAGCCGCGAGCTTAAGGGTTAAGCTAGGATGGTGGTGTATAGGGAATTGAAGAACCAAGCTGGGAGGAAGGTATGAGTGGCACGGCCGGACGCGGCCGTGATTGCTGCTGATTGGCCGTCCGCACGCTAATGCTAATGCTTGGCCCCTGCCATGCATTGCTAATACTTGGCGCGCTCACGCAGCTAGCTGCTAGCTGCTGATGCTTGGCCGCGCTGCTGCACGCTTGCTGGCCGCCGTGCCGCTGCGCGCCTGCTTGCTGCCCCGCCATGGTCATGTCTTGCTGTGTCCGTTCGCCGCGCGTCCCGTTTGCAGCCATGAGTTTAGGTGTGGTCGCACAATTTTAGGAAATCAGCCAGAAATCAGTGGCTGGAGGTGGTTGTACGGACGGCGGCGCTACAGTGGTGAGAAATCCGATCAGTTTTGGACCTGTAAACCGCCCTTCGATCTGTATTAGTAGGGGTCGAGTCTAAAAAATTTCAGACCCCTAAAAAAGTTTTTCGGGTCAGACAGCGAATTCGGTCTTTGTTCTGCGCCACTTTTGATCCGAAGCCGTAAATCGGTCGAAAAAATACGGTTCCGACGTGTTTTACGGGCTCTGTTAGAGATGCTCTAACACCGTCTGGCAGCCGAGCGGCAGTAGCCGGCGCTGCAGCCATGAAGCCGCAGCATGGGTCGATACCGCAAGTGCTCTATATTCGGTGGGCACGAGTCACCCATTGATCGACGGAGCAAATTGGGACTATTAGCCTGCTTCCGTATGCTACAGAAAAAAGGATGAAATTACTTAATGCATGCAACTTCCAACCAACCGTACGCGCTGAATTTGGCTAGTATAAAAAGGCATCTCCCGCGTTATGTTCCATCCTGCGTCAGGCGCTGATAAACACACACACACAATGACACAAAGCAGAAGTCTAGTGGAGTATTAGTGTAGTACAAAGCAAAGCAATGCCTGGTCAAGCGCTCCTGTGCATGCTACTCACAGTGCTTCTGCCTTTCGCCAATGGAGCAGGCACGGGCAAAGGTAAGATCTCGGCCGTCTTCATGTTCGGCGACTCCATGGTTGATCCCGGCAACAACAACCACCGCATCACTGAGGCCAAGGCCAACTTCCCGCCGTATGGCCAGGACTTCCCCGGCGGGAAGGCCACCGGGAGGTTCTCCAACGGCAAGGTCCCTGGAGACATGCTAGGTATGCTATGTTTTTATGTTACTAGGCTCAACATCATAACCTCGAACGTTTTTTTTCACCAAGTTTTAACATGATCTTCACGAAGTTTTTTGTTCTTACCTCCAAAAGTTCAAGCACGGTCTTTCACCAACTTTTTATTGTAATATGGTGTCCATGTTCTCCTATGTCTTGCACTATGAGTTGAATGAAAATTAGGGTGCTCGCCACCCTACCCTTGTTCAATTTTTTTTATTAACATGCACCTCCATTGAAGTTTGTTCTACTTGATTGAGCAGCTTCTAGGTTTGGAGTTAAGGAGCTGTTGCCTCCGTATGTTGGAAATGATCTTGAACTAACTGACCTACTCACTGGTGTCGCATTTGCCTCTGGAGGCAGTGGATATGACCCCTTCACTTCGGTGCCTGCGGTAAGAAATTCATATTAGCCTTCCTGAAATATATTTCTTTTGATTTTCACTTGAAACTAAGCCCGCTGTGAGGATTCATGCATACTGATTTCTTATGCTTCAGACTGCTACAACCAGTACCGGGCAACTTGAATCGTTTCTTGATTATAAGGAGAAACTCAAGGAGTTGGTCGGAGAGGAGGAGATGACACGTGTCGTCTCAGAAGGGGTTTACTTTACTGTCATGGGGGGCAATGACCTTGTAAATAATTATTTTACATTTCCTTTGAGGCAGCATCAATATGACCTTCCTTCCTACGTTGAATTTCTCGTCTCATCGGCGGTTAATTTTACTGTGGTAAGTGTTATAATCCAAACTCTCAGCCTTTAGGAAACTTTTGAGTTGTAGGTGTTCTATTAAACCTCGGTTGACCCTCATTCTCTTCAGATAACTTGATTCTTCTAATCTTCAAACATTTCAAGTTTCAGATATTTCCATTATACTCATACCTTATGAACCATTACTTCCTTAGTGTATCTGTAGTTTCCCTTTAGGTTCATGACAAATATAGTTTATGTGTCTTCAAATTTACTAGTACATCATTGGCTTTTTGCATAGCATTGACTTCTCTGAAAGAGTTTAGCCGAGGAATTTTTATAACTATCAAGTAAATCATAATAATTTACTCTCATTTACGTTTACTTTCCTTCTTCATATACTTCTTATTAATTGGAATTCCACCAGTTCATATGTATCTAATGGACTTCAATACATACATTTTTCTTTACAGAAATTAAATGAGATGGGTGCAAAGAAGATTGGATTCGTTGGCATTCCACCAATTGGATGTGTTCCTTCACAAAGAAAACATGGATCAAGAGAATGTGATCCATTGCGGAATCAAGCAGCAGAACTATTCAATTCTAAAATAGCAAAGGAAATTGATCGACTTAATGCAGAAAGGCATATTCAAGACTCAAGGTTTGCTTATGGAGATATATACTACAATGTGCTTGATCTCATTAAACGACATGGCCATTATGGTGAGTATATTATGCCCTCAACCCTTATATATGTTGAGTAGATGCAATAAAACCATATTAACAGATAATTATCAGCACATTATTAACCTCTTATTGTCGTATGCTTACAAAAACTTAGACGAACTTTAGTAACAGGAAGAAGTGAGTGGATTGTACATGTCAATGATTTTTTTCTGAAAACCTGGTTAAACTTTAGCAATTTGACTTAAATATAAGCCTTATTCATTGGCACAGAGGTGGTATGTATGAAATGTTTAAAGTAGTTTGTATCTTCTACTTTTGGATTATGTGCTAATACACATGTGCCATGCCACTTTAATATTGAATGCTGTGAAACTTCTCATTTGACAGGTTTCAAGGAGGTAACTGAAGGATGTTGTGGCAGCACAGTGCTAAATGCAGCAATATTCATCCAATACCAACCCGCATGTCCAAATGTCTACGATTATATTTTCTGGGACAGCTTTCATCCTACGGAAAAGGCCTACAACATTGTGGTTGATAAGATCTTCCAGCAAAGTCTGCAGTACCTAATTTGAAGGAACTTCCATTCTTTCCACTAAAGCCTGAACAAACATTGTTGCAAACTGCAATTGATCTGAGAATTGGTGCTCGTTGCCGCTTTTAGAACTGTTTTACTACCATGCATGGAATTTCTATAGCGGGTGAAAGTTTTCTTTTCTCAGAATGGGTTATATGCTAGCAGTGAGCAAAACATATCTGAAACTTGTCCTTATTGAGTGAAACTTGTTTCTTGGTATATAAATTGGGATGTGCTGAACTGCTGATGTGAATCCTTACATTTTGCTATGAGCTTCAAAAGAAAGGGATTAGAGAGCATGATTTTGTTGAAACATTTATTTATCTATACCTATGCTACCCGGTATGACATCTGCTTTGGGTTTCGCCCTCTTTTTATATTCTTCAAACCGCTGAATTACTTGCGACTTGACATTGTCGCTGTTGCACATTTCTCCTCTGTAACATATACTCCTATTCGGGAGTACACAGGTATACAGTACGTCTTTACATGGAGACATTAGCCAGTTTAGGGACTACAAGACTGTTCAAATTGTGTTTTGCCTGATTACAGAGGATACAGTGCCTCAGTGACGCGTACACAACAGAAAGTCATGATGTGGTCCTTCCCATGGCAAGCTACTCCAGGTCCATTACTTGCACCCCAATTAGAGCATCGACCGAAAAACGAAAACCGAAAAGCGGGAGTTCAGTTCACCGAAAACGTGGGTTGTGACGAACGCGCGGAATGGAACCCGTAAAATGGAACCCGTAAAATGGAACCG
>NC_061508.1:247386632-247419645 GCF_022539505.1 Lolium rigidum | reverse complement strand
GGATTAATGTGTTACTGAGGGCGAAGCTGGAGGTGTCTCCTCATGGCATGTATAATGGTTGATAAGACTATCTTATCATAGCGCCGCCACGCAATTTAGATATAACAACAAAATATGATGTACAATGGGTTATTTTTTAATCTTATCTCTAGTAATCAGATATCCTAAATTTGTGGTGAGAGAGATTGTGCTAAGAGATCATCTCTTAATTAAGAGAAGGCAACCCCTTTTTTCAACATTCTCTCTCCTCCACCTCAGCATTTATCCTACGTGACACTGCTAAGATATCACCATTGTACATGCCCTCAAGCTCAGCCGATGCAGATGCAAGAGGCCACAACTAGAGCTCATCGGCAACAACATGAGCAAATTAATTTTGGAACCGCCCCAGTTCCGTATGAGTTGTGGGGACTTCCCTACACCCTGTTGGTCGGAGGGTGCTGAGATGAAAAATAAACAGATCATTGCAAGCATAACCATATCTGAGATACCACACCTCTGGCGACTCGGGGGAAAACCCTAGCGCCCTCCCGCCGTCGGTCTCAACGCCCCCTCCCTGCCACCGCTGCCACCGGCCCTTGCCGCGGTGGCGACGAGCCCCATCCCCAAAGGGTGGCTGGGGTCCTCTGGTCGCTGCAGGCGGCAAAGCTCGGAAGGTGGGGCGGCAACCCCGGGCTGGTGGTGGTGGCGGCGCTCGCCGGTACGGCTGCTTGGGTGGCGCAGCGCAACACAAGGCGGCTGGGAGCGGCAGACTGCGGCGGCGCGGGTCTGGCGCGGCTTCAGGTGGCGGCGGGCGGAGCGGCCCATCCGGGGCCGAGATGGGCGGCGGGGCGCGCGTGTGCGGCAACAGTGTGTTGTGCCTGGCCACGGTGGTGGCCCGCGTTGGGTGCTGCTTACCGTGCCGAGCAGATCTCCAGGGCCGTAGTGCCTGGCCATCTCCTACGCCTTCTATGGCCTACTGCGAGGACGGCCTTGGCCGATTCGTTCGGGCGATCATGGGCAGCACCGCCGGTTCCTGGCCGGGGGTTTCAACCTGCTGCCGAGTCTTCTTATCTGTAGTCGCCATGGACTTGGCGGCATCGTCTTAGCAAGGCGACGATTTTCTGAACCTCCTTCGTCATCATCGGGCTGCGGATGGCGGAGTGGGGGCTGTTTCTTCCGCGTCGAGGAATAAAGGTGACGGTTCTAGGATTCTTCTCGCACCAAGTTTGAAGATCTGTCGGATGCTTGTTCCCACCAGTCTAGGTGGATTGACGTGTTCCAGAAGGCACTGTCGGTGAATTTCATTGTGCGAGTAATGCCCGAAGATTGATGGATTTGGTGGTTTCGGTCGTGTGCACCCATGTTTTTATCTGGCCGTTTGGTTTCAGAGGGAGCGCTTCGAAACTCTGCTGGTTATTAATATTATGGAGTTCGTTTTCTTTCCATGGTGCTAGCGGAGAAGGTCATCAAGCCGAGATCGGTGGAACAGCTATGATGGTCGGATGTTGGTGGTGTCGTGGAATTGGCTTGGTGCTTCGTGACTTGAAACAGTGACAAGTATGTGGGGGCGGCTGCACATGAGAAGTTCAGAGTCTTATCTTTCAGGGTTAAAATTCAAGGTCTGGTCTTAATTGGTTGTGCCTGGCAGTGTTCTTGTTGAAGGCATTGTTTTAAGAGAGATGAATTTCTTCAGGGTGAAAACCTAAGATCTATGATCGGGTGACGACATCGTTTGTTTCCTTCTTGAAGGCGTCGCTTATGGAGAAGGTGATCTTCTGGTGTTGTCTTTGTGGTGTTAGTGTTGCCGTTTCAAGTTATATATGGATCTCTGTAGCGGGACCTTTCTTTTTTGTAATTCTTTTCTCTTTATTGGCTGTGTGCATCCTTTATGCCATTACGGTATGATGATGTTGCAGAGGCTGAGTGTAATTGGTATCTCCGCGATATTAATATATGCTCTTTATCGAAAAAAATCTGAGAAACCGCATGAGTAGTATTAGTTTAAAAAAGCTATGGCCTTGTTCGGTTTCAACAAAATCTCCTCGATTTGAGGTGTATTGAGGGGTATTAGATCTTATCTAAGTCAAAATACTCCCCAATACACTTCAATCCACCTGAGGTGGGGATTAACCGAACAAAGCCTGACAGGGTTCGTTTCCCACAACATATCATTTTCCTAAAGAACATAGAACGCTATTATCGGATAAGCTCTCAACTTCCACACCAATGGACAACAAATTCGTAACATGTCCCATGAATAAGTTTGAGGGAAAGTTCGAAACAGGTACATGTTCGAGTCTATAAGAACAATTCCCGCATATGTTCGACAAGCTCTGACCCATTTGAAAGGTTAAAACATTCACTCATTGTAAAACTATACATGGTCAAATAGTCACAGTGCAGGAGAGTACTAACTCTCAAATTGACTTGTGGTTCTAATTGAACTTGTTCATTTGTCCGGAGATTCACATTAGGTCATGCATATTTTGCTGAAAGAGTTTATCAACCACAATGCTGTAGGCCTTTTCAGTAGGGTGGAAGCTGTCCCAAAAAATGAAATCGTTAACATTTGGACATGCATGATGATTTTTAATGAATATTGCTGCATTTAGTACTGTGCTGCCACAGCATCCCTCGGCTACCTCCTTGAAACCTGTATAGCAAAAATTTGCACAATGTTCAGCACCAAATTGTTGTGATGAAAACATATACATTAGCTCATATTCCTGAACACGTTATAGAAAGCTCATATTATAAAATGATAATAAAAAATATTTATACATTTATACACCATATTAGTTTACTATGCAGCTCTCGCATTGTTGCATTTGTTTGTATATAGTTTCGTAAGTTTACGATATTTAAGAGGTAAATGTGTCTCAGTAATTTATATAAATATGGCTCAGTTGCAGATATACTCTACAAAAACAGTTCATGGCATTCTCTAAAATAACAACCGAGAATGAAGTGAGCACTCACCATAAAATTGTGGTCGCTGAACAAGATCAAGCAAATTGTAGTATATATCAAGATAAGCAAACTTTGAGCCTGGAACACTTTGTTCTTCATTTAGCCGGCGTATTTCATTTGTGATTTTAGAATTGAATAATTGTGCCGCTTGATTCCTCAATGGCTCACATTCTCTTGATCCAAGTATTCTTTGTGAAGGACAACATCCAACTGGTGGAATGCCAATGAACCCAATTCTCCTTGCACCCATCTCATTTAATTTCTGGGCAGAAAAGTAAGGCAGTACTAAATTTCTGTATATGTAGATTGACTAGCAAAATGTGAATGAAAAAATATAAAGAAATAACACATAAAAAAGTAGGCGATTGTAAGTTATTTATGGTACCACGATGATTATAGTACATGCCTATGTGGATACTTGTCAGGAGAAGTAGACGCTATACAAAATGCAGTAATTAAAAAAAATCTGATGTATCTGTAATGCACCAACAAAGGGAAATATGCATCACTTTATACTTTTGAAGAACTTCTGAAGACAAGAACTTTGTGAAACAAGTTCTCTAAAAAGCTATGACGATAAATAATTTCTTACAAGTTTAGAGTTTTAATAATAGCTCTTACCATAGTGAAGTTGACGGCCGAAGAAACAAGAAAGTTAACATATGAAGGAAGGTCATATTGATGGCGCCTCAAGGGGAGTAAAAAGTAATTGTTTGCAAGGTCATTTGCCCCCATGACTGTGAAGTATATGCCTTCAGAGATTACACGTGCCGTCTCCTCTTCACCAACTAAATATCTTAACCTCTCCTTATACTCAAGGAATAACTCAAGCTGTCCGGTACTTGATGTAGCAGCCTGAAGGATCATAAATTAGTATTTACAAATTTCCCTGACACTCTTAGTTTCGGGTGAAACCAAAACGAAATATACTTGACGAAGAACTTTCTTACTAGTAGACACATAAGATACATTTAGTTACCGCGGGTATAGAAGTTAAAGGATCATATCCACTGCCTCCTGAGGCAAATACGACACCAGTAAGTAGGTCACTTAGTTGAAGATCGTCTCCAATGTATGGTGGCAGTAGTTTCTTAATTCCGAACCCTGAAGCTGCTCGATGAGGATAAATAATATCAGTAGATATTCAAGTTTCCACTCGGTGTAACACTAGAATGTTTGTGTATGGATTAGGAATTGTCAAGACAATAAAGAGCTAATACTTATGAAGTGTTGACCAAATCATAGTTTCAGATAAGTAATTGATTTATTCGCAAAAATATGTCATTCTTTTTGGGAATAAAATCAGCATATTTATATAGTTGGATATATTTAAAATAATCTGAACGTGGGGTAATATATGTGCTAATATGGAGACAGCTTGGTATATATTTCAAGTATTTTGTTGGGATGGATGGAGTTGACAATACTGAAGAAAATCATGAAAGATCAATTACTCCAAAGAGTACATCTTGAACATAAAGATTTTAAAGATACAAAGAAGATAGAAGTAGCAAATTTTTCATGCCTCACTAAGGTAATTCTTCATCATACGTTAGAACTACATGTGTACATTTTCTGCCATTATGGTAGAATGACCATTAACATATGTGTACTACACCGTTAGTTCTTACATTATAAGAAACCGAAAATATAGAACAATGATGTATAAATGATTTGGGACGGTAAGAATCGCGCCTCAAGTCCAGTGGTGCTGCTCTTCATCGGAGTTGTTGTGGAGTGTCAAACTTCCACGTTGTGCGGTGGTTTTTAGAAGAACATGTAGGCGCTCCATGAAATTCTCAGGCGCCACTAGTTGGCGGGCACCCGTGAGCACAACCCAACCATGTCTTTTGCTCATCACAAGTATATTTAACACTTTTTAAATTCCACTAAGTATTGGAAAAGGTATTACTATGACATGGACACATCTGGGACTGTCGTACCACTACTACTACGAGCTCGCATAAACTCAGCATTGCAAAAGTTTGTCACAAGCGTGGTGTGCATATTTTCTTGGCTACACTTGACTTAACCATAGGTGTGGAAAAGTTAGTTAGCTGTTAGCCTTCAACTAAACACAGCCATTCAATCACGTTGGTGTAACCAAAGTTCAATGAAACGTGAAAGAAATAGTTAATTCCTAAATCAACAGAAAAGGCACCCTATCTAGACCTAAATTATACACAGCGTAAACAACGAAGTTAGTTCCCACCAGTACGTACCAAACATGTCCCCAGGGACCTTGCCGTTGGAGAATCTCCCGGTGGCCACCCCGCCGGGGAAGTCCTGGCCGTAGGGCGGGAAGTCTGCCTTCGCCTCCGTGAGCCGATTATTGTTGTTGCCGGGGTCGACGATGGAGTCGCCGAACACGAAGACGGCCGAGATTTTGATCTTACCCGTGTCTGCTGGTGCTCCATGGGCGCACGGAAGAAGCGCCACGGGCAGCAGCAGGAGGTGGACGAACAGGAGGTAGCCTCGGCACAGAGACGCCATTGCTGTGCTCTGCACACTACTGCCTTCTCTGCTTGTATGGATGGATCATGGATGGATCGCGCCGCGGGGTTTCTTATAGCGAGGCGTGGAGCAAAAAGTACGTACTTGCGCGGCACGGCGAGGTGACTGATCATGCATATGCATATGCATTCACGTGGTTAGTTGCCCGTTGCGTTGCATTAACTACCGTCTTTTCTAGCCGAGTGAGGGGTACTGTATGATCGATGCCACAGTCTGATTCTCAGTTAGTGCCGAATCGTGCGGTACGTTGAGAGGCTGCGAGATGAAGTCAGATGGCTGCATGTGTGCACGCGTAGACGTAAAAGTACAGCCGCGGCCTGCCGGAGTTGTCAGAGCATCTCTAGCGGGCCGATCTAAATCGGCAACCAAACGATTTGTTTCTGTCCGTTTAGATCAACCCGCGGATAGGATGCATCTCCGGTCCGGCCGGCCCGAACATTGCGTGCATCGGCGCCCGACTGGTTGGCCCACGGGAGACAAATAAAACGGCATGAAGTTTAAAAAGCGCGTGAAAATTTGATAGAACTTTCATTGATTCAAACATAATTTACATAGTTTAGAACTAAAATCTACACTAATTCAGGTGCCGCCGTCTTCTTCGTCGTCGGAGACGACGTAGATGAGGTCGACATACTGCGGACGCGGCGACGCGTACCGTTGTGGTTGCACGATCTACAATGGTGTCGCTGGCGGCACGTACTGCGGGGGAGGTGGAACCTACTGGACGTCCCATTCTGCCTATGGTGGCGCGTGCGGCGGCAGCGGTGGTGGCGGCAGCAGGGAGACAACATGGCCGCCTCATCTACGTAGTCATCGGGGACGAGTGCCTCCAGCTTCACAGTGGCTGGAGGCACGTCCTCCATCTCGTTGTCGTCCTCGTCGTCATTGTACACAACCTCCTCTTGGCGCAGCGTCGCCGGGCATGAAATCTCGGAAACCACGGATAATCCGGCGCGCCTCGTGCTCCCAGGAAAGGAAGGCGCGCCAGTAATCCTCGCGTCGGTACAAGTCCTCATGTTGCATCGCCAGCAGCAGCCGCTCGATTCACCGGCGCATCTCCTGGTATAGCGCATGCCGGTCTGTCGGTGGTGGCGGAACATGGAGCCTCCCCCTTTTCTGGTGCCACCCGTGCGACAGGGAGACATCGCGGTGGCGACCATTGCGCTTCCTGCACCGGCACGTACCGCATGTTGCCGCCCAGTCGGTGAAGAGGAGGAGCCGTTGCCGCCGCCTGTGGACCGGCAAACTGGTGTGGCTGCAGGGGTGGAGGAAGGAGGCGGGCACGCGCAGGATTTCGCCGAGGCGGAGACTCCTGGTGGCACCGCCAGGCGGACGTGGATCCAACCTCTTGGTCGTTGGCGGCTTTCTTCATCCACTTCGCCAGCTTCATCGTGGAGAGATCGTGGAGGCGTGGCAATGGTGGCGGATATGGGAGTGGGGGAGAAGAGGCGGGCGCAGCCACGGTTTAGGTACCACTGGCCATCAATGCCAACGCATGCACGCGCAGCTTCCAACGACATCGGCATCAATGCGGTGCAGGGGCTGAGGACACGGGCGCAGTGGTCAGCAATGGCCTTGATCGCAAACTATGTCGCCGGTCATCCTTCTGTCCTCCCGGTCACAGATTTTACACCTACCAGAAACCTTCATCAGACGCCGCAACTGCTCTCCGTTGCAAGGCCATTAGATACCGCTTTCCACACAAAAATTCGCAATTTCTCATGTACATTGCACTGCTAGATCTTCGACCACACCGGGTTATCATTGACAGGTGCACCACTCGATGCTCCCTGCGCATGCATTTGTTGCTCCAGTGCCAGGCCCAGCCGGTATGCACTGCGAACTGTGAAGACTCCAGTCTCCCTTGGGATCCAGTTATCTCTCCAGGTTCGTATGGACTGTCCGTTGCCCACCCTCCATATGATCCCCTTTTTAGTAGCTCCAACTCATGGGAAATAGCAGTCCAAGTCGATGAAGGGTTCCATGTAAACACAGAGTCGGCTAGGTGGCCCTGCGGATAGTATTTCGCCAGCAGCACACGAGCACACAAACTCTCCGGTGATTGTAACAAATGCCAAGCTTGACATGCCAAAATATCCTGGTTAGAAATGTGCATGTCTCGGAAACCCATTCCGCCTTGTAACTTCGATCTTGTAAGCTTGCTCCATCCGATCTAGTGTGTCTTCCTCGCCCCATCTGAGATTTCCCACCAAAAGTCACGAACCAGTTTCATGAGATCATCACATACAGAGAAGGGAGGCTTAAAGACGCCCATAATATAGGTAGCCAGGGACTACGCTATAACCTTAATCATCACCTCCTTCCCACCTTGCGACATGCCACCCCAAAGAAGGATGTGTTTGGCCAACTGAAATTTACCCATGGGCATCCTGCCATCCGAGGTAGGTAAGCCCAAATACTTGTCCTCAAAACCCTCCTTCTGTATGTTCAAAGCCTCGCTAATTCGTAGTTGCATCATCACCGGGCACTTCTTGCTGAATTGAATGGAACATTTAGACGCGTTCACCAGCTGGTCAGTACTCATAGCATACTTGTTGATCACCTCATTAACCCGGTTTGCTTCACCCACCTCTGCCTTGAACAACAGAAGTGTATCATTCGTGAAGAGAAGATGAGAAATCCCCGGTGCACTCCTACACACCTTTAGCGGAGAGATACCTCCGGCCTCCACCTTTGCACGCAGCAGATCTAACAATCCTTCAACAACGAAGAGAAACAGAAAATACGAAAGTGCATCGCCTTGCCTGAGTCCTCCGGTAGGGGTAAATGCTTCCAATAAAGCTCCATTGAATTTCACAGAATATCTCACCGTGGTCACGTACAACATTATCCATCGTACCCACTGGCGAGCATAGCCCATCTTATGTATAACATCCTCGAGAAAAACCCAATCAACACGGTCGTAAGCTTTCGACAAATCTAGCTTATATGCACAAAAAGAATTATTTGCCTTCTCTCCATGCTCCATGTAGTGTAGACATTCAAAGGCTAAAGGAGCATTGTCTGTAATTAAACGGCCAGGGACAAAGGCACTCTGATTTTCGGATATGACCTCTGCCAAGAGCGGGCGGAGCCGATTCACCAGACACATCAAGATGATTTTATACAAGACATTTCAGAGACTAATGGTATGGTAATCCTTTAAACCCTTTGGATCATCACCATTTGGAATTAGCACAATCAAGGTGTCATTGACTCGCAAAGGCATACTCCCTGTTGCAAACAACTTCAGAACCCCCTAAGTGATCACCTCCTTTAAAACTCCCCAGCTACGCTAGTAGGATCTTGCAGGGAAGCCGTCAGGACCCGGTGCTTTTAGAGGCCCAATTTGGAACAAGACATATGAGATCTCCTCAACAGAAAACTCCTTACATAAATGTGCATTCATTTCCTCCGAAATTCTATCACCAAAGAGGTTTGTTACCTCCTCCGTATTCAACGAAGGATCACGTGTGTACATGGATTTAAAGTAGGACGTGGCCATCCGTTCCATGTCACTGGGTGCCTCCTTTACCTCACCATAAGCGTCTTCCAGAGACTTAATCATATTCTTCCTAGCCCGCCATACAACTTTACGGTGGAAAAACTTCGTATTCTGGTCACCCTCTTTGAGCCAGTCTATCCGAGACTTTTGAAGCCCGAGCATGTCTTCACGATACAACGACTCGTTCATAGCATCCGTTGTCTCTCTAATGGACTGGGCGGGGGCATGCACCCGCATCTGCTGCTCAAGCATATGACGGAACCGTTCCAGCTCTCGTGTGACGTTGCCAAACTTCCTGTTCCCCCATCGGTGAAGCACCTGCTGAAAGGACGCAGATATCGCCTAGAGGCGATTTAAACTTTTACGAGATGGGCTTAACAAATGCGGAATAAAACTAGCGTTTACTTTGTCAAGCCCAAAGCCTATATACTATGGTTCACCTATGTGCACCAACAAGTTATGCTAAGCAATACAAGCAACTATGTGATAGCAAAATATATAACTTCAAGCACGATGGCTATCACAAGGTAAAGTGCATAAGTAAAGAGCTCGGGTATAGAGATAACCGAGGCACGCGGGAGACGAAGATTTATCCCGAAGTTCACACTCTTGCGAGTGCTAATCTCCGTTGGAGAGGTGCGGTGGCTTAGTGCTCCCGAATGCCACAAGAGACTCACCTTAAGGTGTGGTTGCTCGATGCACACCAACGCCACAAAGGCCTCACCCCAAGATGTGGTACTTACACCACACACCGAACGCCACGTAGGCGCCTCACCTTATTCTCCGGTGACCCTCGCCACAAAGGCCTAGGTCACGGTTCCACTAAAGGATTTCCTTCGAGGCAGAAACCGGGCCTTACACAAAGGTTGGGGCACACATCCACAACTTAATTGGAGGCTCCCAACAAATCGCCACAAAACCTACAATCCGTCTAGGGTTTCAAGAACCCAAGAGTAACAAACTTCTTTCTTTCACCACCACGAATCACCGTGGAGAACTCAAACCTATGCACCAAATGCAATGGCAAAACCACCACAAAGATGCTCAAGTCCTTCTCTATCAAATTCCAACAAAGCTACAAAAGCTATTGGGGGAATAAGAGAGGAAGAACAAAGAGGAGAATACAAAATTCTCCAAGATCTAGATCCCAAAGATTCACTCACAAAGAGATGATATGGTTTGGTCAAAGTGTGGATCTAGATCTCCTCTCTCTTTTCCCTCAAAAGGGGGCAAGAATCATGGAGGGATAGAGAGATAGGGCAAGCTTCTCAAGATCAACAATGGAGGAGAGAGAGTGTGTGAGGAAGCTGCAGCCCAAGGAGGAAGAAGGGGGTATTTATACCCCCCCTGAAAAATCGAGCCGTTGGGAGATATCGGGGGCCGGATAATCCGGTGTAAGTAGGGGCCGGAAAATCCCCCCCCCCCGCCCCCCCCCGCCCCCCCCCGCCCCCCCCCCGCCCCCCCCCCCCCCCCGAAAAATCCGGCCTCTGGGAAAATCCGGCCAAATGTCCGGCCTGGATCAAGTAAGCCCGTCCGAAAAGTCCTTAGCCATTTTTCGGGGGCCGACTATTTTGCAAATATCCGGCCCAGAATTTCCGCCCCCTGAAAACTGGCAGAGACAACAAACCGAGAAAATGCATAACTTGAGCATCCGGACTCCGATTTTGATGATCTTGGACACGTTTCGAAGCTAGTAACAAGCTCTACAAGATCATGCAGGGAACGATCATAGTCCAGCAAGGGAGTATAGAAACAAATGATGAAAGTTTGACCTATCTAAAAAAGACATACCGGTAAAACCTCCAACCTCGAAAATGCAACAAGTTGCCCATGTAAAAAACCATTCTTGATGAACTAGAGCTTGTCATGAGAATAAGCACAAGATCTAAAACATCACATGGATAAGATCCAAATAACAACCAAGAAAGATGATGCAAGGATGCAAAGGTTTGAGCTCTCCGAAGGATACGATCGAGTTACTCACTCGAGAGCCCTCTTGATAGTACGGCAACTAAACTATAAACCGGTCTCCAACTACACCATGAGACCGGTGAGAAAGATACCTTATCAAGAGCAAATCTTAACCTTGCGCATTCCACTTGAGCTTGATGATGACGGTCTTGACCGCAACAAGATGGAACGCCTTTCTTGATTGTGCTTGCTTGATGATGTCATGCGAAATGCTCCCCCATACTCCACTATGGGAGAGCTTCTTTTTCGGCGCGTCTTCACATATCCATGATCACCATATGGATGGAAAGATTCAAGCATATGATCTCTTTAAGTTGGCTCATCTTGAACTTGCACTCATTTCTTCATTCTTCATCATGTTGATGTCTTGAAGTAACTTGAGGGCTCACTTCATCTTCATCTAACTTGAGGGATCACTTCATCTTCATCTTCAGGACATACTTGACACTTGATATCCTTCATCAATTTCTTCTTCTTGCAACCTTGTAGCCAACATATGGTTCAAGCATTGCCTATGAACAACTCCTACAAATATAACTCAATGCAAACATTAGTCCATAGGGATTGTCATTAATTACCAAAACCACACATGGGGGCTCCATGCACTTTCACCTGCATTTCTTTTTCAAGTGCCACATTGATATCTGCCAGGTCAGACTTCGCTCCCGCCTCCTGCCAAGTCGATGCAATGACATCTGGGAACGCATGATCCCGCTCCCAAAGGATCTCACATTGCTTGCATTTCATGGCCTCTGGTTCGCTCCTTCTTTGTCCAGCTAAGCTAGAAGTGCAACATGATCCGAGCAAGGGGAAACTAGGTGGACCACTATCCCTCCAGAGAAAATATCCCGCCATCGATCGTCCGCGACTGCCCTATCAAGTCTCACCTTCACATTGGCTTGGCCTCTGCGCTTATTATCATATGTGAACGGAGTGCCCCTAAACCCAATATCCTTGAGCTCACACACCATCAAAGTGTCACGAAAGGCGATCATTTTATTTTCACGGCTAGGAAAAACAGACAGGTGCTCATGCTGCCAGAGCGCCTCATTTAAGTCACCAGCCACAAACCAAGAAAGCGTCGAAGAAGCCTTTAGGGCACAGAGGGCAGGCCACATACGATGTGAGTTCTAGGCTCTTACATACACAAATGTTGCGTGCCACAAAGGTTCGGTGCCACTCTGATATGCTTGTCGGTAAACCTCTCTGTCACCTCCTTGACATCCACAAAATATTGTCATGCCACAAAGGGCCAGGCTCCCATTAAGACCATCACTGTCAATACAGGAAAACCATTAAACCCAGCCGTTTCTTTAACGGAATGACTCGCTCGCTCTTCTGCCTAATCTCGCACAAGAAGATGAGCTTGGGAACATGTGCCTTGAGGAAGGCACAGTTCTCTCGAACTGCCACAGAGTTCCCACACCCACGACTGTTCCAGATTTAGCAATTCATTGCCCCTGACGGGTCGCACCTTGCGCCTGATGCATGTAAAATGCATACATGAACTTTGCACTTTATTGATACGTACTAAAACATATTTGCATCTTATATAATGTTATTCCCATGTTTTAGGGGATTTTCTAAACAATCCCCCCTCCTCGGTTCTAATTCTGTTTGGCAGGAAACACCACTTTTTAGTGTTTTTGACATTACAGGAGTTACGGGACTCCAAAAAGGGCAAGGCCAGGAGCCACGCTTTGGAATTTTCGAGACAAACAAGGTGGGCTGAAGATGGCACCAGGAGGTCAACAGGTTGGGAAAGATGCCAGGTGGCGCGCCCTCACCCTTTTGGCGCCCCACCAACACTCTTTCCCATCCCGAGCATCCGTTTCGCCTCATCTTTTCGTGAATTGACTTATTTCTCCCTAAAAACTACTATGCATACAACCTCGGGGGTCATCGAGGCTACAACAACATAGATCAAAAATACATAAACAGAGAGTCAGCAGGCCGCCGCCGGCGAAGATCGGAGAGGGTAAACGCTGTCGGAATCACCTCCGGTGGATTCCACCCCCCTCCGGTGAAGGCATCAGCACTATCTTCATCATCTTCATCAACATCTACAGCAGCTCTTCATCATACCCTTCTGTAATATCTTGGCAAACATGATGTATGATGCAATATATTGTTTTCGCATGATCTATTGTATCTCTATGTTCATGTTTGAGTAGTGAATTGTTCATGGCAATTGTTATATAGTTTGTTGTTGGTTGCAAACAAGTACTTGTTATATTCTATGATGATATTTTGTCCTAATATATGAGTGCACACGTATGTCAGGGGTATGCATAAGGTTGTCACTGTTGCATGTTGATAGGGAGAGGGATAGCGGGAGCGACAGAAACCTTGTCCTAATTCTTAGATGCATGTTGTATTATTTCATGGTTAATCAATCGGGGGGTCCAATTATGGGGACCTTTAAACTTACAGAAGTGGTTGGACTTTAAGTCTCAATAATTCCTTTGCTTGCTCATGTCAATGGCCTTAGGATCAATCACTAGGGGTGTACTTGCTCATATCAATGTCTACACCTATCTATGGCTCCTCTTTAGAAGAAACACTAAAAAGACTACAATGAGCTTCACTAATTGTGTCAACCACACAAATTAATTAGCAATTTGCCTCAACACTTGCTCTCTTGAGTTACTCTACTTCACTTCCCTTCATCTCATTGCATTTTTACTTGCATTTTATTTTGGGCACTTATAGTTTCTAGTAACACCTCTGCACACACGCACACACCATATCTCCTAGATAGTTTACCTTCAGATCCTCGTGGGTTCGATACTCAAATACTTATCGAATTGTATTGTGGTGATCTCCTGCACTTGGGTGTTATCAAGATACTTTTCTGGAGTTGTTGCCCGGGAGCGTAGCGCTAGGCTTCTATTCTTGTTTGCATTGCTAGTTTATTTTTAGTACCTTTATTTTAGAAAATGGAAAATACCAAAAATACTCATGTCATGGATACTAGTCGAGATAAAAAATGACACGTTGGAAGAGGAATATCAAAATGCTTTGATAGCTATGAAATATAGAGAATCGTGTGAAGGGAAACAACTAAAAAGTTTCTTAAGACTAGTAAATAAAGCCGCTACTAAGTTGCTTGCACATTATGAAAATTCTCGTAACTTTTGTTGTGGTGAACACTTTGATTTCCATTGTAAATCCCATGAATAAACATACAATTACCTCCTATCATACTTATAGTTATGTTCATGGGATGGAGGAAGTAGAGCAATTTGTGTGCTTTATGGCAGCCTATGAATTAAAAACTTTCCTTGATGAGGTATATGAAATTAGTGGTGTGACTCATGATTGTGAATTTGATGTCACTATTATCCTAAATCATTGCATAGATGACTTTTCTGATAATATCTATGTCATTGACCATAATAAGAGGATCAACGTTGCCCGAGAGAGCAATATTATTTTGGAGGAAGAAGATGATGAAAGCATAAGCATGGGGATGTCCATGCAGCCCCAAGAGGAACACAAAGAGGAACAAAATAAGGGGGAGATAAAAGCATAAGCTTGGGGATACCCGTGCAACCCCAAGAAGAGCATGAAGAAGAGCACGAGGAGGAAGAATGGAGTAGCTATACCCATCTCTAACTCCCAACAATGGTAACTGATGTCTACGCACGCTTCTATTCCTGTAGACAGTGTTGGGCCTCCAAGAGCAGAGGTTTGTAGAACAACAGCAAGTTTCCCTTAAGTGAATCACCCAAGGTTTATCGAACTCAGGGAGGAAGAGTTCAAAGATATCCCTCTCAAGCAACCCTGCAATCACGATACAAGAAGTCTCTTGTGTCCCCAACACACCCAATACACTTGTCAGATGTATAGGTGCACTAGTTCGGCGAAGAGATATTGAAATACAAGTAATATGGATGGATATGAGTGGTAATAGCAATCTGAATGAAATATGGCAGCGAGTAAACATGCAACAGAACAGTAAGTAAACGGAGATTCGATGTTCGGAAATAAGGCCTAGGGATCATACTTTCACTAGTGGACACTCTCAACATTGATCACATAATAAAACCACTCTACACTCTCTTGTTGGATGACAAACACCATTCATTGTGTAGGGCTACAAGAGCACCTCAATGCCGGAGTTAACAAGCTCCACAACATTCGATGTTCATATTTAAATAACCTTAGAGTGCAAGATAGACCAACGCAATTATACCGAGTACTAACATAGCATGCATACTGTCAACATCAGCTATGAAAGGGGGAATAGATCACATCAATACTATCATAGTAATAGTTAACTTCATAATCTACAAGAGATCACAATCATAACCTACACCAAGTACTTCATGATGCACACACTGTCAACATTACATCATGGAGGAGGAATAGACTAATTTAATAACATCACCAGAGTAACACATAGATGATATTCAACTAGATCACAAAGAGAGAGATGAACCACATAGCTACGGTAGAGCCCTCAGCCTCGGGGGAGAACTACTCCCTCCTCATCATGGAGACAGCGATGGCGGTGAAGATGGCGGTGATGTCGATGGAGATGACTCCGGGGGCAATTCCCCGTCCCGGCAGGGTGCCGGAACAGAGACTTCTGTCCCCCGAATTGGAGTTTCGCGATGGCGGTGGCTCTGGAAGATTTTCCGGTGTTTCGTCAATCGGTATCGATGTTTTAGGTCGAGACGGCTTAAATAGGCGAAGAGACGGAGTCGGAGGGGCCACGGGGCCTCCTCACACTAGGGGGGCGCGCCCCCCCTTGGGCCGCGCCGCCACCATGTGTGGGGCCCCCAGGGCACCCCTCTGGTCCCTCTCTGACTTTCTGGAAGGTTCCGGGAAAAATAAGGTTCTGGGCGTTGATTTCGTCCGATTCCGAGAATATTGCCCGAACAGCCTTTCTGGAACCAAAAACAACAGAAAACAGGAACTGGCACTTCGGCATCTTGTTAATAGGTTAGTTCCGGAAAATGCATAAAAACATTATAAAGTGCAAGCAAAACATGTAAGTATTGTCATAAAACAAGCATGGAACATCAGAAATTATAGGTACGTTGGAGACGTATCAGTAACACACAAAATACCCCTTATTATAATATTTATGATGATCCTCTATGTGAAACAAGTTTGTCTAATTTATGGGGGATCATGATGATGTAAAAGAAATAGATGATACCATATTCTCATTAGATGATTTGTATTTATGTGGTGATTCTATTCACAATTATGTTATTGAGTTTACTCTTGATTCTTGCAAATTTTATGAAAGAGGAAGAGATAAGAGCCCTCTTTATATTTATATGTTATTTAAAATTCAAGCTACTGGTCATTATATGCATTGGCTACCATTTAGTTTCTATTATTTATTCATATATAAAATTCCAATGCATAGTAAGAGAGTGAGACTTAAAAGTTAATGGTATCAAATCTTGTGGTGTGCTCCATATGCTTTCAAGTAACTTTTAATTTGAGAACACCTTTATATCCTTGTTAAATATCTTTACTTATTATTACATAGCATTGAGTTTATAAGTTTTAATAAAATAAAAAAAATTATGGAACAGTAAATGAGAAGGATGAGAAATGGAGAAGTTGGGGTCGACCTTGAGCATGTGTTTGTTCATGCCAATGGAACCATTGCAAAGTCTATATCATTAAAACTCTTCCTACAGTAAAAATAAAATAAAAAGAGTGTTTACTTTTATTTATATATGTTAGCTTCTTGAATAAAATGGTTTCCCAATGAGTCCTATAGTTCCCATCATGGTAGAAATTATCATATCATTTGTTGGAGAACTAATAATTTTGTAGGCATTGGAGTATCATTGAGATGAAAATATTTCTTTGTTTGAGATGAGTAACATGATATGATTAGGAAGAAGTACAGGACCAGAAGTAGCAAGATCATAAGCTTGGGGATGCCCATGCATCCCCCTCTTCTTTCAAGTATCTCAAGTAAATCATTTCAAACTCATGTTCTAATTTTATCTTCATGATCCCGTTGAATGTTTGCGGGGACCATGTTTTTATTTATCTTTGTTTGTTTTTGGTTTTTCCTATGCATGCTTGTTGTAGCATGTTAAATTTTTTTTTACTCTGTGGTTTCTAAATAAAGTACCAAGTTTTTACCCATTTGGATGTTACAAGTTGCAAAACAAAAGTGAGAGTTGTTGTTTTATGCGCTGCACCTTTTTAGTGCACGATTTTATTTTTTTGGTAACTTCTAAAATCTTGATACAATCACAATAGATTCAACTTTTCATCCTCTATATGCACTTCAATTGGCTAAATTTTATGAGGTTTCTAAGTCGTGCCAAAAATTCAGTTTTGTTGCAGCAAAAATTACGGACAGATTCTGCCTTACTATGTTAGATTCATTTGTTTGAGTAACAAATGATTTTTACTTGGAACTTTTGATATACTATAATGACTAGAACACAATGTGATCTCTTTTTCGTAAAGATATAATTTTATTCTTGAGTAAAATAGCAGCAAGCATGATTTCTTTGTACATCTAATGTCACCACACAGAAAAGAATGGGAAGAAAGTTTTGTGTTGAAGTTTTTTCACAGGGAATGGAAGAACACCACACCAAGATAAATCGAAGAATTTTTAAGACCATAAGCTTGGGTATTCCCAAGTAACCTCACTAGACTCATATTAAATATCTTGGTTTGCACACTTCTAAACTTTGTTTTTTGAGCAACATAGAATTCTCGCAAAAACTTGGCGCATCCTTTATTAATTGTGTGTCTACTTTTGCTTTGAAATAAATATTACCATCATGACAAATGCCTTGTATTCATATTAAAGATATACTGAAATAAAGTTATCATATTCTTGAATGCCTCCATAAAAGAGAGTTGCATGTTAAAAAGATGAAGAGGGATGCATTAAATAGATGAAATTTATATTGTGCATAGTACTATTAGTTTCAAATGTTTTATTGAGTGATAATTTGCTATGTGCCTTATTGAGTGCTGCTTATTACTAGTATACATAGATGTTTAATTTTAAGTATCATTGTTTGAGAATGAATGAATAGCTCTATGGATACTATTGCATGCTTTTAGATCTCTTTCTGGCCAAAAGATTTGAATTCTTACACAATCATATATAGACTTGTTTCCAAGATCAACTCAAATCAAATGTCTATCATACCTACCTATATAGCACTTGCTATTACAAGTATAATGTGTGTGTTTTTCCTCCAACCTTTTCAAAATATCCTTTTTGTGTAATTTAAAGCTCATAAGTAAGTAAGATGTGGAAGAAAAACACCACTATGCATGTTGTTCATTTTACTGATTATGAGTAATGAGCTAGACCGTAACCATGTTTACTGGGGAAGTCTTTCAACAATTCACTATCGGGGTATTGCACCATGCGTTGATCATCATTTATTTTGTTTTGTTGATGGCTATATCTTGTGGAATGAATGGTGGTTATTTTAAACAAGTATGCATACATTGTGAGAGAAGAGCAATGTGCCGCTAACCGAAGCCATGCTTAATCATGGTGAAAGTTTCAGTAACGAGCATCCTCAATAGGAAGAGTGAAAAAGGTAAAATAAAAAGGAAAGAGTTGTGAAAATAAAAAGAAAGAAAAAAGAGTATGAGAATAAAGTGAGAGAGAGTTAGAGAGGATGTTCAACGTCTGTTGTTCATGTTGTCCCGGTATGGATGGCCTATAGTTGAGATACCCATCTCCTTTGTTCCTTTGTACAAGTGGCATGACGGTACCCCGTTGAGATACTTGGTTGAAACATGTATGTTGAAAAGTCTTGGTAACCCGAAGTTATGAAACGAGAGGTGTAGTCCTTAGCATTCAAGAAATGAGGCAACACTTACTCATAAGAGGTCAAACTCATGACACATAGATATCTTCGTACATGAGGTACTTGGTACCCCATCCTTATTATTATTGTTGACATGAATTGCATAGCTCGAAACCATGTTTTATGCTCTCTATTTTTTATTTTGTTGGAGGTTTAGCACATGCATTTCATGTTTACTTTCTTGTGTTCAAGAGTCAAAAGAAATATTCATGAAAAGAGAGGAAAGACAGTCTTCCAACAATTCTATTGGGTTCTGCTAAGCATGCTTTATGATTCATATTACTTATCATATATGTTTCTTACAATGCTATTTACTACTATGCATGCTTTGTAGAATGTAAGAGTTATCACTTGATGAGTTTATATTACTTATTGTCATTCTTTATTGACTGAAGCTTGTAAGACTTTGCAGGATTACATAGAAGAGATGCAATAAACTCCAAAGTCCATGTTGTTTTATCACCTTCATGCTCGAGGATGAGCATAGGTTAAGCTAGGGGATGTTGATGCATGTAAAATGCATACATGAACTTTGCACTTTACTTCAACATATTAAGACATATTTGCATCTTATATAATGTTATTCCCATGTTATATGATGTTTTAGGGGATTTTCTAAACAATCCCCCCTCCTCCGGTACAAATTCTAGTTGGCAGGAAACACCACTTTTTAGTGTTTTTGACATTACAGGAGCTACGGGACTCCAAAAAGGGAAAGGCCAAGGCCACGCTTTGGAATTTTCGAGACGAATGAGGTGGGCAGAAGAGGAACACCAGGAGGTCAACAGGTTGGAAAGAGGCCAGGTGGCACACTCTCCCCCTTTGGGCGCGCCACCGACACTCTTTCCCATCCCGAGCGTCCGTTTCGCCTCATCTGTTCGTGAACCAACTTGTTTTGCCCTAAAAACTACTATATATACGACCCCGGGGGATTTCGTCGAGGCTACGATGGTGTAGATCAAAAACACAGAAACGAAGGGTCAGGAGGCCGCCGACGGCGGAGGTCGGAGGGGGGAAACAATTCCGGAATCGCCTCCACGCCGGTGGACTCCACCCCCCTCCGGTGAAGGCATCAGCACCATCTTCATCATCTTCATCAACATCTACAGCAACTCTCCATCATCCCCCTCTGTAATCTCTTGGCAAACATGATGTATGATGCAATATATTGTTTTCCCATGATCTATTGTATCTCTATCTTGATGTTTGAGTAGTGATTTGTTCATGGTAATTGTTATATAGATTGTTGATGGTTGCATACAAGTATATTCGTTATCTTCTATGATGATCTCTTGTACTGATATATGAGTGTGAACATATGTCGGGGGGATGCATAAGGTTTTCACCGTTGCATATTGATAGGGAGAGGGATAGCGGGAGCGACAGAAACCTTGTCCTAATTCTTAGATGCATGTTGTATTAATTCATGGTTAATCAAACAGGGGGTCCAATTATGGGGACCTTTAAACTTACAGTGGTGGTTGGACTTTATGTCTTAATAATTCCTTTGTTTTCTCATGCCAATGGCCTTAGGATCAATCACTAGGGGTGTACTTGCTCATATCAATGGCTACACCTATCTATGGCTTCTCTCTAGAAGAAACACTAAAAAGACTACACTTCACTAATTGTATCAACCACACAAATGAAATAGCAATTTTCCTGGACACTTGCTCTCTTGAGTTACTCCACTTCACTTCCCTTCATATCATTGCATTTTAATTTATTGCACTTTACTTTCCTTGCATTTGTTTTACTTGCATTTTATTTTCAGCACTTATAGTTTCTAGTAAAACTTCTACACACATATACCATATCTCCTAGATTTGCATAGAAGGCCATATAAGTGAGTTATAGGGCTTTAGAGAATAAATAGTTTACCTTCGGCTCCTCGTGGCTTCGACACTCAAATATTTATCGAATGGTACTGCGGTGATCCCCTGCACTTAAGGGTTATTGATGACCCACAAGTATAGGGGATCGCAACAGTCTTCGAGGGAAGTAAAACCCAATTTATTGATTCGACACAAGGGAGCCAAAGAATATTTGTAAGCCTTAACAGCGGAGTTGTCAATTCAGCCGCACTGGAAACAGGACTTGCTCGCAAGAGTTTATCGTAGTAACAGCTTTATAGCGATAGCGGTAGTGAAATATCAGCAGCAGTGTAACAAAGACAGCAGTAGTGATTATAGTAAACAGCAGGATTAAAATACTGTAGGCACATGGATGGATGAACGGGCGTTGCATGGATGAGAGAAACTCATGTAACAATCAAGGTAGGGAATTTGCAGATAGTAATAAAATGGTATCCAAGTACTAATCAATCAATAGGCATGTGTTCCATATTTAGTCGTACGTGCTCGCAATGAGAAACTTGCACAACATCTTTTGTCCTACCAGCCGGTGGCAGCCGGGCCTCTAGGGAATCTACTGGAAATTAAGGTACTCCCTTTTAATAGAGCACCGGAGCAAAGCATTAACACTCCATGAACACATGTGATCCTCATATCACCGCCTTCCCCTCCGGTTGTCCCAATTCGTCACTTTGGGGCCTCGGGTTCCGGACAGCAATATGTGTATACAACTTGCAGGTAAGATCATAAAATAATGCATATCATCATGAAACAATAGCATGTTCAGATCTGAGATCATGGCACTCGGGCCCTAGTGACAAGCATTAAGCATAACAAGTTGCAACTGATGGGGTTCGTAGCATAGAAAACAAAAATTTTCCTACCGCAAGACGAATAAAACCAATAGATCTAATCTATGGAACACCCAAGATCTAATCTACAAGATCGAAGCAACGAGATGGAGATGAGACTAACCCTCGAAGATTCCAAAGCCTACGAGATTAATCTCGTTGTTGATGTAGACGATCGTCCCGGTGCTGCAATCCGGCGAGCACTTCCGTACTCGGTCGCGCGTACGGTGTCGATGAAGCTCCTTCCTCTCCCGTTCCAGCGGGCAGCGGAGGTGTGGTAGATCTCCTCCAAAGTCCAGCAGCACGACGGCGTGGTGGTGGAGGTGGAGGAAGAAAACTGCAGGGCTTCGCCTAAGCCGGAGCAGCGTATAGTGGAGGGAGAGGCGGCCAGAGGAAGATGTAATGGATGGGGGGTGTGGCCGACCACCCCCTCCCCTCTTTATATAGGTGGGGGGTCGGCCTAGGGTTTCCCCTAGGGCCCACCTACCCCCTTTGGCCGGCCACATGGGGGGGCAAACTCCTCCCCCAAGTTTTCCCCTTTATCTCCTAATTTAAACCATTTATTTTAGGAGATAGATCTTATCTCTAGATTTAAACCATTTAAACTAGAGATAGATCTTATCTCTAAGGGGGGGCCGGCCTAGGCCCACATGTCATGGTGGGTAGGACCCACTATGCCATGTGGCGCCTATGTGGCCTCTCCCGGGGTGGTGGGCCCACTGGTGGCCCTCTAGAACCTTCTAGAAGCTCCGGTCAAAATACCGGACTTTTCCCGAACCCCGGAAATTGACTTCCCATATATGAATCTTATTCTCCGGACAATTCCGGACCTCCTCGTGATGTCCTGGATCCCATCCGAGACTCCGAACTAACTTTGTCTCCATACCATATTCAAATCTACTTATGCGACATTGAACCTTAAGCGCGTCACCCTACGGTTCGCGAACTATGCAGACATGGTCGAGACTCCTCTCCGAGCAATAACCAATAGCGGGATCTGGAGATCCATATTGGCTCCCACATATTCAACGATGACTTAGTGATCGATTGAACCATTTACATACGATGCCAATTCCTTTTGTCACACGATATTCTACTTGTCCGAGGTTTGATCATCGGTATCACCATACCTTGTTCAACCTCGTTACCGACAAGTACTCTTTACTCGTACCGCGGTATGTCATCTCTCATGATCCAATCATGTGCTTGCAAGCTATTCAGACGACATTCCACCGAGAGGGCCCAGAGTATATCTATCCGTCATCGGGATGGACAAATCCCACTATTGATCCATATGCCTCAACTCACACTTTCCAAATACTTAATCCCATCTTTATAACCACCCATTTACGCAATGGCGTTTGATGTAATCAAAGTACCCTTCCGGTGTAAGTGATTTACATGATCTCATGGTCGAAGGACTAAGGCAGCTATGTATTGAAAACTTATAGCAAAATGAACTTAATGACTTGATCTTATGCTACGCTCATTTGGGTGTGTGTCCATTATATCATTCAACTAATGACATAACCTTGTTATTAATAACATCCAATGTTCATGATCACGAAACCATGATCATCCATTAATCAACAAGCTAGTTATACAAGAGGCTTACTAGGGACTCCTTGTTGTTTACATAACACACATGTATCAATGTTTCGGTTAATACAATTATAGCATGGTATGCAAACATTTATCATAAACACAAAGATATTATAATAACCATTTTATTATTGCCTCTTGGGCATATCTCCAACGAGTCTCCCACTTGCACTAGAGTCAATAATCTAGATTACATTGTAAGGTACCTAACACCCATAGCATTCGGGTGTTGGTCATGCTTTGCCCTAGGGAGAGCTTTAGTCAACGGATCCGCAACATTCGGATCTGTGTGTACTTTGCAAATCTCTACTTCACCATCTTCGATGTATTCGCGAATCGAATGAAAACGCAGCTTGATATGCTTCGACTTCTTGTGTGACCTTGGTTCCTTTGCATTGGCGATGGCACCCGTGTTGTCACAATAAATGACTAACGGGTCCAATGCACTAGGAAACACACCAAGCTCAACAATGAACCTCTTCATCCATACCGCTTCCGATGAAGCTTCGAAGCCGCTATATATTCAGATTCTCGTTGAAGATTTCGCCACCGTGCACTTGCTTGGAACTCGCTCCAACTTACTGCCGCACCATTCAATATAAACACGTACCCGGATCGAGACTTAGAGTCATCGGGATCGGTGTTCCAACTTGCATCGGTGTAGCTGGTTACAACGAGCTCTTGGTCACCGCCATAACAAAGAAACATATCCTTAGTTCTTTTCAAGTACTTCAGGATATTCTTGACCGCTGTCCGATGTTCCATTCCTGGATCACTTTGATATCTCGCTGGTCAAACTAACGACATGTGCGATATCCGGTCTAGTACACGGCATGGCATACATGAGAGAGCCTACTTGCCGAAGCATAGGGGATCTTGCTCATCCTCTCTCTTTCATCTGCCGTAGCCGGACCTTGAGTCTTACTCAAGACCTTACTTGGCAACATAGGCAAGAACCCTTTCTTGCTTTCATCCATTCTAAACTTCTTTAGAATCTTGTCCAGGTATGTACTCCGTGAAAGGCCTATTAAGCGTCTTGATCTATCTCTATAAATCTTGATGCCTAAAATGTACGTCTGCTTCACCAAGGTCTTTCATTGAAAAACACTTATTCAAATAACCTTTAACACTTGCTTAATAGTTCTATATCATTCCCAATCAATAATATGTCATCTACATATAATATCAGGAATGCTACAGAACTCCCACTCACTTTCTTGTAAATACAGGCCTCACCATGAGTCCGTATGAAACCGAAGTCTTTGATCACCCTATCAAAGCGTAGGTTCCAACTCCGGGATGCTTGCTTCAGTCCGTAAATGGAACGTTGAAGCTTGCATACCTTGTCAGCATTTTTAGGATCGACAAAACCTTTGGGTTGTACCATATACAACTCTTCCTCAATGTCACCATTAAGGAACGCCGTTTTGACATCCATCTGCCAAATCTCATAATCGAAAAATGCAGCTATTGCTAACAAAATCCTCACAGACTTTAGCTTCACTACAGGTGAGAAAGTCTCATCGTAGTCAACTCCTTGAATTTGTCGGAAACCCTTTGCGACAAGTCGAGCCTTATAGACAGTAATATTACCATCAGCATCTGTTTTTCTCTTGAAGATCCATTTATTCTCAACAGCCTTGCGGCTATCAGGTAGGTCTACCAAAGTCCATACTTTGTTATCATACATGGATCCCATTTCGGATTTCATGGCTTCTTGCCATTTGTTGGAATCTGGGCTCACAATTGCTTCTTCATACGTCGCAGGGTCCTCATCATTGTTGTCCACAATCATGACATTTAGACGGGGATCATACCAATCAGGAGTGGTACGCTCCCTCGTCGATCTGCGAGGTTCGATAGCTTCCTCGTTCGAAGTTTCATGATCATCATCATTTGCTTCCTCTCCTATCGGCGCGGTGCATGCAGGAACATCTTCCGGTACTGTGCTACTCTGATCATTGAGAGAAGGTTCACTAACCTCGTCGAGTTCTACTTTCCTTCCAGTCACTTCTTTCGTGAGAAATTCCTTCTCAAGAAAGGATCCGTTCTTGGCAACAAAGATTTTGCCTTCGGATCTGTGATAGAAAGTGTACCCAATTGTTTCTTTAGGGTATCCTATGAAGACGCATTTCTCCGCTTTGGGTTCTAGCTTGTCGAGGTTGTAACTTCTTTACATAAGCTTCGCAACCCCAAACTTTAAGGAACGACGGCTTAGGTTTCTTCCCAAACCATAATTCATACGGTGTCGTTTCAACGGATTTAGATGGTGCCCTATTTAAAGTGAATGCGGCTGTCTCTAATGCATAACCCCAAAACGATAACGGCAAATCGGTAAGAGACATCATAGAACGAACCATATCTAAGAGAGTTCGATTACGACGTTCGAGACACACCATTGCGCTGTGGTGTTCCCGGCGGTGTCAAGCTGTGAAAGTATTCCGCATTTCTTTAAATGCATGCCAAACTCATAACTCAGATGTTCGCCTCCGCGATCAGAACGCAGAAACTTAATCTTCTTGTTACGTTGATTTTCTACTTCACTTTGGAATTCCTTAAACTTCTCGAAAGTTTCGGACTTATGTTTCATAAAGTAAATATAACCATATCTACTCAGATCATCCGTGAAGGTTAGAACATAACGATAACCACCGCGCGATGCTACACTCATTGGTCCGCACACATCGGTATGTATGATTTCCAATAAGTCTGTAGCTCGCTCCATTGTACCAGAAAATGGAGTCTTAGTCATTTTTCCCATTAGACATGCTTCGCATCTATCAAGTGACTCAAAGTCAAGTGACTCGAGAAGTCCATCGGAATGGAGTTTCTTCATGCGCTTCACTCCAATATGACCAAGACGACAGTGCCACATATAAGTAGAATTATCATTCAATTTAATTCGCTTAGCATCAATGTTATGAACATGTGTATCTCTACTATCAAGACTTAACAAGAATAAACCATTCATCTCGGGTGCATGGCCATAAAAGACATTACTCATATAAATCGAACAACCATTATTCTCCGACTTAAACGAATAACCGTCTTGCATTAAACAAGATCCAGATATAATGTTCATGCTCAACGCAGGTACCAAATAACAATTATTAAGGTTTAAAACTAATCCCGAAGGTAGATGTAGGGGGAGCGTGCCGACGGCGATCACATCGACCTTGGATCCATTTCCAACGCGCATCGTCACCTCGTCCCTCGCCAGGCTTCGTTTATTCCGCAGTTCCTGTTTCGAGTTACAAATGTGAGCAACCGAACCAGTATCTGTTGACGTCAGAAACCCACCGGCGGGTAGAGACGGGCAACACCGTAGAGCCGGGAACAACTAGGGCTGCGGCTGGCCCTAGTCCCTCTGAGCGACGGCCCGCAAAGCCTCCTGGTCGCACGCACCGATGTTTATCACAAGGGCATGCCACCTGACCTATACCTGGTCAGGAAGGTGTGGATGATGCCTCGCTTAGTTTCCTGCAGGGCACACACGTACACGTTAAATACGAGCCTCGATCGGCTCTCGGGTTATCCCGTGAATCGGCTCAAAGAGCCGATCCACCCATGATTCAGACGAGGTGTCCGAATATATGGTGGTCCTGCTTGATCATGGTAAAGCTAATGAGATCTACGACGATGTGGGGTTTTCACCGCATAATCGGATCGTCCTACTCCAGGTTGGGCCTCGCGGCCATGCACGGTGATCGTAAGCCGATCCTAAGCAAGGCCTAAAAACCAACACGAGGTTGATCCTCGAAACATCCTGCTTAGGGCCAACGAACGACACCCTACGTGCCGCTGGATCCTCCCCCCCTTCGTAAGGCCTAACTATTGCAGATATTAAACTAATCCTTGTAGAACAAGGAGCAATCGTAACGGATCAGATCTACCAAACTACGATCAAGCGGGGTGCCGCCCCTACGCCTAAGATAGGCGTAGGGACGGCTAGACATGCAAGGGTTGCACTACGAAAGCATGCAGCATGAAGAACAATGCTAACCCTAACATGTCTAAGATAACTACGTTGCTCGCCATCAAAAAGGCTTCAGTACGAGCAACGCATGAACAACGTAGGCAGGCTTGTGCTGCCTAGATCGCAAGATGCATGCTTTCTGCGATCTAGGCAGCATGATGCTTACCGGTAGAAACCCTCGAGACGAAGGGGTTGGCGATGCGCCGAGATTTGTTTGTGGTTGAACGTTTGTTGTTGTTTATTCCATAAACCCTAGATACATATTTATAGTCCAGCGGACTTTCTAATGTGGGCGTGCACCAAACCGTGCACGAGTAAGATTCTATCTCTAAACTAAGATACGATCTAATATGTTACAGATACACGGGCAATTAAGCCCAACTTGGTATAAAAGGCCGATTCATGTATTTCTTCTATATAGATTTCTTCAAGCCCATCTTGATCGCGGCCCACCTCCTGATTAGCCAAAATCTGGTGATAACACATGCCCCCCTGGTTTTGGTAATGATAATTTCAAAACCACTCTGTTTTTTTTCTCCGAGGGGTCGTGTCATGGCAGGGCAGAACTGTCGCAGCATGCTTCATCATGACGACTTTCCTTCCCAACTTCTCTGCATGATTTGACAGTTTTGGCACCATGTCCTCGAGAACTGCTCGAAAATTAAAACCCCCAACTCCTTTTACTCAACCGCATCGAACAGTTCTCCCCTTCACCCCTTCCGCATTAGCACTCCAAAAAACCCTCCCCTGCAACCATGTCTTCTTCCTCTTCCTCTTCTCCTTCATCAGATCTTTCCCACGTGTCCTCTCCCATCCGAGAGTCGACGCCTTCGTGGGGTACGCAAGCGGCGTACGACATCCTCGCCCCAACGAAGTGGGACAAAGAGGACCACGACTCCTCCGTCAGGTCCGAGGATGACAAATCCCTGACCGACGGGGAGAGCGACCTCCGTTTCCTCGCTGTCGGGGAACCGGAGGAGGAGAGCGATGACGATCGCATCTCCTGGGCAGACTTCACCACTTCCGAGGAGGTGAAGGAGGAAGAAGAGGAGGAGGAGGACGAAGACAGCTCCTCCGACGAGCCGCCGGCCAAACGCCGCCACCTCTGGCCCGGGAACCTTAGCGGCGTCGACGGTGGACGACGACGCCGACGAAGAGGATGAAGACGACGAGGGTCCTGCCGGCGGCCGGCTGGAGCAGCGATGACGAGCCGGTAGGGAGCAGCGCCGGCGGTGGCGATGACGGCGACGACGACGAGGGCGCAGCGGCCCTAGATAGGGTCTTAGCATAGGGCCGGCGGTAGCGGACGGGGCAATGTATCCCCCTAGTATTTCCTTTTGAGAGCAATCAGCTCTTCTATGTAAGAAATCTGGCTTATTAATGAAGAAATTCCCCAACTCGATTTTGTCGATTCCCTTTATGATAATTTAGCCGATTGTCCTTCGTTCCGATTCTGCCGATTGCCAATCTGGACAATGCCCAACAAGCCGATGGCATCGCATCGGTCTCTCACGATAGATTTCGAGATAGATCCACCCGGACCCAAACTCCTTGTCAAACAAAGCCAAACCATAACCGCGCAAATCCTAGGAGTCGTAAATGCAGATCTCTCAAGATGGCATGTTAAACTTAGCGGCAAAACTCCTGAAATAATGTCAGGTCTCCTTAACTTTAAATTTCAGACATTCTTCTGCCGCATTATCCTCTCCGAATTCTGCTCGCTCAGCTCCGGCAGCTTCCTTCTGCAATAATCACCGTCTTTCGAACGAGCTGTCACGAAGAGTGAGCCAACTTCGACAGAATTGGTTAAACCTCGAGGGCGAGCTGCCCCCCGAGCCTCAGCCCAGGCGAGGATAAAGAATGGACCATCACCTGCTTCCAACTGTGGCGCCATATCTTTCGATTCCAACAAATCGGTCCCCAGACCATTGATATTTCGGGGCGGGCTCAACCTTGTCCAAGAGAGCTATCCTGCAGTGCCACCAGCCGATCACCTTCCTTCCGTCGAGAGTCCATACAGCCGATCCAGCAGGCTATGATAATTTTGCAACATTAGCACCATTCTTCAGGTAAGTTGTGGTGCAGAATTTAGCCGATTCCAACGAAATCGGCTCCCCGGAGCAGAGAACCTTCAAGGTAAGCTGCCCCCCGAGCCTCAGTCGGGCGAGAATAGCAGTGAGCTGATCACGTCGATCATCCTCAGTTTCCAACTCGCAACGCGAGTATCAACCGATTCAACAAAATCGGTTCTTTAGAGTGAGGAAATTTCAGGGCGAGCCGCCCTCCCCGAGCTTCTTCGGTCCGATCCTTGCGCCTCGCCGATCGGATCGGTTCACCATCTTTGGCGAGGCTGCGGCAACTTCACGGTGAGAACGCCTTCGCATTTCCGACGCCCTCCGGACTGCGGGCGCAACATCTCCCGGAAGTGACCTTTACCGAGTCAAAACGTGGCAGCCGATGGCGTAGTCATCGGCGGTTCTTACGCCGCCGATCTTGGAGACTTGCGAATGGGAACTAGGGGTCCTTGAAGGGCGATCCACCCCTACTCCATTGATTCTTAAGTCGATGTCCGCGCATCGGCTATGCTCGAAAATTTTCGAATTTTTCGGCCGACTTGTGCATCGGCCCCCATACTCCAATATCCATCATCAAAGGATGAGACTTGCTTTTCCTCGTGTTTTATCCTTCTATGTGCCCCCGAGCCGATTCTGTCAAGAGAGCCGATGGTATCGGCTCTCGTTGGATCATGTGTTGAACCTAGGCAGGACTGGATGTTGAGGATAATTCCGCCGATCGCTAGAATCGGCCTCCCATCGCTCTCTCGGTGAAGGCTTTGTGATGTCCCTTCACAAATATTTTTGGGGCCGATCACAAGGATCGGTCTCGCCACGTTTATCCATCGACATTCGCTTTTGTTACACGGTCAGGCCGGTGGATAAAACCAGCCTAACCCCGTTCTTTGTCACGTCGATGCGCTCACAGTCGTCCAAATTGATACACGAGAGCGGCTCTTGGCCTGATGTCTCCCAAATGTCCATGCCCGAGCTGTTGAAACCTCGGCCGAATCATACGCACGGACGACTTCCACTTCATCTCCATCCCATTGTATCAGGCATTGGTGCATTGTGGATGGAATGCAACAGTTGGCGTGGATCCAATCCCTCCCTAGTAGGACGGCGTAGGTACTCTTGCTGTCGACGATAAAGAACGTCGTAGGGACAGTTTTTCTTCCTACGGTCGGATCCACATTCGGAACACCTTGCGCGTCGGATGCTTGGCCGTTGAAATCGCTCAATGTTACGTTGGTCTTGATCGGATCCGAGCTAGAGCGTCCCAACCGACGTAGCATGGAGTATGGCATAATGTTGATTGCCGCTCCGGTGTCTACCAACATCTTGCCGACGAGGCTGCCCATTGATGTAACCTCGCACGTACGGGGCCTTCGGATGCTCGTAACTCCTTTCCTTTGGCTTCTCAAAGATGACCGGCCGTGGGCCGCAGTCTAATTGCGCCACAGGTGCTTCATATAATCTCGGAGCGCTAAACTCCGATGGAAGAATGAAGACCATGTTTGTGCCAGCCGATGTATCATCATCGGCTTTCTTCTGCTTGGGGCGCCATTCTTTTCTTTGTGGCCGTCCTTCTTCGTCCAGGGTTCGCCGGATTTTGGCGGCCAGGTCAGGCCGTGCCTTCCTTAGCGTGCGCAGGTACAATCTTTCAGCTTCTTCTAACCCACGCAGACGCTGAACCCTTCGCTTTTGGGAACGGCTGAGCCCATCAGGGCACCACCTGGGCCGATGATACTTATCTTCTTCATCATCGTCCTCCGGTTCCTCGAGATCTTCTACCCGAGCGGGCTCAGCATACTTGATCCGAGGTGGGAGAGGCCCTAGACGCTCGAATACGGACACGATGGTAGCATCCTTCTTCCTTTGTTTGCACTCTGGGCAGTTCTCGATCGTTGGCAATCGGCTCATCCACGAGTCCCAGCAATGTTTGAAGAACGGACAGCTCCAGTGCCTATCCATGTTATCCTGCCCCCTTGACCTTCCTTCGGCGCGACGATTGTATCCGTCGTCGCTCCTACCATGCCGACGGTACCTCGACCTCCGCATCGGACCGACAATTCCTTTCATCATCTACGTCGTAGTGCCGACGTCGGTCGTGCTGCTGCTCATATTTGTGGAGGAGGCGCTCGGAGAGTGGACGCTGACACCGCACGCGTCTTATTCCCTCCCCTGTCAGGTACCGCCTGTCACCATCTTGGGACCGGTCGCGTGGATCGGCCTCCTCTTCATCGTTGCCACGGGAGTGGCTGCTTTCTGCTTCGTCTTTGCCGTGGCGGCTTGCAAGCCCTGCCATGTTGACACCAAAGGAGGACTTTGGCTGGCCTATGGAGTGGCTGAGATCCACCATGTTGACGCCGGGCGACGGACTTGAATCTCTATCGAGCTTGATATCGTGCGGCCCGGTCTTCTCAGAGGAGCCGATGGGTTCGGCTTTGAGGGTTGCCTTGATCTCATCATGTTCCCTTTTGAGCTCCTCGGGCAGATCCTCGTACTTCAGTGACCTGGTGCGTTCTCCTGACGGGGTGGACAGGTCCACCCCATCGAGTGCGCCTTCAGGTGTGAAACCCTTCCACCTGACGCCATGGGAGCGGGTTCGGTGGAAGGAGCCGATGAGTTCGGCTTCGAGGACCGCCTTGATTTCATCATGCTTCTTCTTGAGGTCATCAGGCAGGTCCTCGTACTTGACCGGAGTGTCTTCCGCCATCTCGGATGTAGATGGCGATGTTGTCGATGTCGAAGGGTGTCCCACCGGCGTGCCGAGAATGTGTTGACGTCGAAACCCACCGGCGGGTAGAGACGGGCAACACCGTAGAGCCGGGAACAACTAGGGCTGCGGCTGGCCCTAGTCCCTCCGAGCGACGGCCCGCAAAGCCTCCCGGTCGCACGCACCGATGTTTATCACAAGGGCGTGCCACCTGACCTATACCTGGTCGGGAAGGTGTGGATGATGCCTCGCTTAGTTTCTCGCGGGGCACACACGTACACGTTAAATACGAGCCTCGATCGGCTCTCGGGTTATCCCGTGAATCGGCTCAAAGAGCCGATCCACCCATGATTCGAGACGAGGTGTCCGAATATATGGTGGTCCTGCTTGATCATGGTAAAGCTAATGAGATCTACGACGATGTGGGGTTTTCACCGCATAATCGGATCGTCCTACTCCGGAGTTGGGCCTCGCGGCCACGCACGGTGATCGTAAGCCGATCCTAAGCAAGGCCTAAAAACCAACACGAGGTTGATCCTCGGAACATCCTGCTTAGGGCCAACGAACGACACCCTACGTGCCGCTGGATCCTCCCCCTTCGTAAGGCCTAACTATTGCGGATATTAAACTAATCCTTGTAGAACAAGGAGCAATCGTAACGGATCAGATCTACCAAACTACGATCAAGCGGGGTGCCGCCCCTACGCCTAAGATAGGCGTAGGGACGGCTAGACATGCAAGGGTTGCACTACGAAAGCATGCGAGCATGAAGAACAATGCTAACCCTAACATGTCTAAGATAACTACGTTGCTCGCCATCAAAAAGGCTTCGGTACGAGCAACGCATGAACAACGTAGAGCAGGCTTGTGCTGCCTAGATCGCAAGATGCGATCTAGGCAGCATGATGCTTACCGGTAGAAACCCTCGAGACGAAGGGGTTGGCGATGCGCCGAGATTTGTTTGTGGTTGAACGTTTGTTGTTGTTTATTCCATAAACCCTAGATACATATTTATAGTCCAAGCGGACTTTCTAATGTGGGCGTGCACCAAACCGTGCACGAGTAAGATTCTATCTCTAAACTAAGATACGATCTAATATGTTACAGATACACGGGCAATTAAGCCCAACTTGGTATAAAAGGCCGATTCATGTATTTCTTCTATATAGATTTCTTCAAGCCCA
>NC_061508.1:247356427-247386532 GCF_022539505.1 Lolium rigidum | reverse complement strand
TTAGGGTTTAGGGTTTAGGGTCTAGGGTCTAGGGTTTAGTGTTTAGGGTGTTTAGGGTTTAGGGATTAGGGATTAGGGATTTAGGGTTTTAGGGTTGTTTAAGGTTTAGGGATCATCGATCGAGTGCGCACACACATTATTAGATCGAGGCACCCGCGCCTTTACGCATAAAGTGCATGCGTATATATGTGTGTTTTTTGGGCCACCAACGATATATAGATGATCGAGAGAGAGATTGAAATCCCCAAGAATATGTTCAAATATACATTAAAATATATGCACGAATGCATTGTAGGCCATGCATGCACACTAATTATATATATATATTATGAGGCAACTTAATCAAATGTGTTTTCATTCGAGAGAACTTGTCAAAATTAGAGTTAATTAATTTATCACGATAATTATATAATTAATTAATGAATCTCAGGGATATGTTATACAACATGATCGATATAGGCCATGTATATATTAATTGGTGTTAATCTAAGGTTTGCTAGCTAGCCGCTATATATAGAGCATGTTTTTATTAGATCGGGTTATAGCTAGTATACTTTAGGGTTATGTGTTTTCATTAAGTAGGGTTGATTAGCTATGGTTAGTTACATATATATGGTTTAGGGTTAATGCATGGCACATTTAATTTAATTAGAGGACCGCGAGGCACCCCCGGCCTCGCTTGATGCACAATTAAGTGTCGTTGGCCTATATATAGGGTTTAATTAGGGTTTAGGGTTAGGGTTAGGGTTTAGGGTATAGGGTTTAGTGTTTAGGGTGTTTAGGGTTTAGGGATTAGGGATTAGGGTTTCAGGGTTGTATAAGGTTTAGGGATCATCGATCGAGTGCGCACACACATTATTAGAGGCACTCGCGCCTTTGCGCATAAAGTGCATGCGTATAGTTTAGGGTTATTTGTTTTAATTAAGTAGGGTTTGATCAGCTAGGGTTAGTTACATATATATGGTTTAGGGTTAATGCATGGCACATTACATATAGTTTAAATCTCAAGAATGTTTATACATGATAGGCCATATGTGCAAAGGAATATTTTTCCCTGTGAACTTGTCAAAATTCAAGTTTATCCGTGCCAATGGAAACTAGTCCAAAAAATTACATAGAGGACCAAAAGTACTAGACAATAACTAATAGAACCTGCAACTTTACAAAAAGGACCCCAAAACATATAGAAGAAAATCAATCGAGTCCTTCTCGACCGCACATCGATCTCTCGCTCCGCATCCTTTCCAAAGAACTCCGTCGCCGGGGACGCACCACTTGGGACGGTGTCGCCGGTAGTCACCAGGACGAAGGAGAAGAAGGGCCTCAGCAACGGCATATTGGCTTTGAGAAGGGCCGCTGAAAGGCCAAGATGTGCACGGGCAAGACGGATGACGCCGTCGTATGCCCCGAGCTTGTGAACTTTAGCAGCTTGACTTCCCCATTGGCCAGATCCGAAGCACTGACCAAAGCAAGCCTCACCGTTAGCGCCATCACATTGATGGCACCAGATCGGGGTTTGGCCGGCAAGATCCGCCAGATTCACCATAGGCCGGATCCGAAGCCGATGACGAGATCCCCGACTCCATTGCGCCATTCTCGCTCATGGGAAACACTGGATCTCAGCTTACAACAACACCAACTCCCTCGGATCCAAATTAGCCGACTCAACTTTGCTTACCTAAATATGGATGTATCCACACATGTTTTTACTCTAGATACATACACGTCTAAGGAAAGTTGAATCAATTAATTTAGTTCGGAGGGTGTACAATATACAGAGAGAAGTCGGCCTCGTCTCCGGCCGGCGAGGCCACCGGAGAGAAGGGGGAGAGGAGCCGGGGGAGTGGGAGAGACTCGAGAGAGAAAGAGAAGAGGAAGAAATGAGAGCTCCCTGGGGAAGAACATTATTTTTGTCGTTCCGCTCGTAGCTTGAAACCGAAAATTTCGGCCGCGCGCCAAATCATCCCGCCGCATCCATTCGAAAATCCCGTGACCAGTTTTACCCTTTTAACCCTGGTCCGAAGCTACAACCCACCGACCATGGAGGGCTCATTCGGTAACAATGAAATATCTTGCCTAGATCCCGAACCCTCCCCACAGTGCCCACACCCACCCACCAACCATTCGCCCCATTAGCTCAAAAATACTCTCACACGCCAAAGCTCTGACTCTCTACAGTACTAGATCTGCTTCGCCGCCGGCATACTCCTCCACAGCGTAGCCTTGCTCGTGTTGGCTGTCCACCCACCTGATCCGCTCCCCCGCCGCCCTCGTCACCGACGGATCTGCTTCACCGCCGACCTCGCCACCGACGGATCTGCTTCACCGCCGACCTCGCCACCGACGGATCTGCTTCACCGCCGACCTCGCCACCGACTACCTCGGCGCAGCGGCCGTATCAACTTCACCGAATCCCTTGCCGCCCAACCAGATCCGCTTCACTAACGCCCGCTTCTACCGAAACAGGGTCGATTCATCGTCTCCCGCGTTCGCCGCCGCCGGAATGCAAGTTGCCGCCCCCGTCCACCCCGCCGCAGCCTTGGTTAGTACGCTGGCCCGTTAGATCGCGGTGTTTCTTTAGCCATGTTTTGTGTAGTTATTTGCGCATCTCATATGCCGTTAACTTTCTTGATGTGTTGCTTCGCATGAAGTTTGTTTAAATATTGTACAAGTACAAAAGCATTATCCGGTAGCTACCATCCTGTTCATTCTACCGACACCCGTGTGCATCCACATATTTATAGCCTTACACCCATTCATTTGCTACCAATCTGTTTTTGTACCGCATGCTATTGTCGCATCGCTTTTATAGTCATGCTATGGGCATTTCAAATCTGCTTGTTCTTATACCACGTCATTAGCTCACCGCTAGCCGCTAGCTGTTTTCTCGTGTCTCGCTATTCTCACACTCGCTTTTATAATCATGCTATGTGCATTTCCAATCCGCTTGCTCTTATACCTCGTCTTTAGCTTATATAGTTATTGCTGCGTGCATGTCCGGTCTTTGTATTATCGTAGACCGACTTGTCAATGTTATTTTTCCTAGGGATTGATCATGCGAACCACTTATTAGAACATCCAACATTAACAGCGGGGACGCTAGGGAAGGTTGGAATCTGAGTTCTTGGTTGGTAATTTTGGCGCTTACTTCCGTTATTATCTATAACCTATATGCATTGTTCCTTATGCAAGAGATTAACACTTGGAACCCCGCCATAGCAATGCCATTCATGCTTTACTATGTTTCGCCTATTTGATAAGCTTGTCTTGGAGAAACTGCGAAGGTGATTTGAACCCGACATTTGGTCATTCTTAATGCCAGCTTACTTTATGTGGAAAACCTTGGCATTACCCTACTCTAAATCTGAATGTCTCGAAATTCGTATCTCATGCAAAGCAACATCTAGTTGGTTTTAATCTGATATCTGGTAAATATTGGCTTATTCATTTGGCAGCTCAAGTTTTTTGTTATTTGAAACCAGCTGACTTGGTCTTAAATGTGATATCTAAACACAGATTAAGGACAATGGAGCAGGAGGATTAGCATTTCACTTGATGGCTGAACCTAAAATGACAGGCATGTTGACCACGACTAGTGCACGCAAGAGAAGGACCCGCAGCGAGCCGATATGTGCTTAGTACATGCATCTTATCTTATCTTGTGCTTATTTCTCGCTACATGTCGTTATCCGATCTCTACATTGCGTAATACATGTTTGAATAGTTAATTGTTGTAACTATGTTTGCAATGTTACTGTAATGCAGCTTTTAATGAAGCAGCTCATCATTAGAAGATAGTCGCCAAAAAGGATCCGTAGCGACCCCGTGCAACATTATGATGTAAGTTTGTGCTTAGTACAAGTTCCATACATTGTCTTATTTATGCAACTTGTTATTATCTTATATCTACATTGCATAATAAATGTTTCCATAGTTCATCGTTTAACTCTTTTTGCATTATTATCGAATGCAGCTTGTGATGAAGCAATCTTCATTAGAAGTGAGGCCCACAAAAAGTTCTCGATATTTCTTCCGATGCATCTTCTCATAGCCGTCAACCTAGACCATTGCTTTCATCAAACAAGAAATATCTCAAGGCTGTACTTTATAAAAGACATGGTATTGTCGCTTTAAGATCTGTAGCTGATATGTTGACAAAGAGTACACAAGATTCAATCAAGGCGATTGCCAAATGTCAACGTGTTATTGATGATGCTAATAGAAGTCCTCAATGATTCTATGTAATTTTTTTTATTTGGGCACATTAATTGCCTTGTAATTTTCCTAGTTGTTTTATTTGTGTATGTAATTGTGTGTATCATTGATATCAGATTTTAGGCTCATGAAATTTAATGCAAGTTGACTAGTCAAACAAGTAGGGCACTACAACAGATTGGGCCGGCCCACTTACAGTAGTGTGGGACCCACTTTCATTTTGGGCCAGCCCACTTCTTTAGTAGGCCGGTCCGGTTACACGATAGTGGGATCCACATGCTTATTGGGCCGGCCCACTATCTTGTTGGGACCCACCTGTGGATTTTGGCCCGGCCCACTATCTTGTTGGGCCGGCCCACTTGCTATATGGTGGACCCCACATACTAAATGGGCCGACCCTTTCACTGGCAAGTGGGACCCACCTGTGTTTTTGGCCCGGCCCACTTGCTATATGGTGGACCCCACACACTAAATGGGTCGGCCCTTTAACAGGAAAGTGGGACCCACCTGTGTTTTGGCCCGGCCCACTTGCTTCTTGGGTCGGCCCGAGCTGTCGTAAGGTGGACCCCACATGTTAAATGGGCCGGCCCATTTAAGTTTTGACCAGATCAACCTTAGAGGTTAGGCCCGGCCCACGTAACTAATGGACCAGCCCAGCTATATAGTTGACCGGTCAAACTATGTCGACTGGCCCGCCAGCCTAAGACGTGGTAGGCCTCGTGTGGGCCTACCATCTACCACGGGGTTTCAGCCGGTTAACGCCGTTAACCGCCAGCTAACGGCGTCCGCCACGTGTCGGCTTGCATGACGTCGCCAGTCAACGGGCTCCCGGAAACACTTGCGCAACGGTCCGATTTTCCGTGGCGGAAGGGCGCCCAAGCGCGACGGACCGAAAAAACGTCGTTGGACTTTGCCTCGACGCAGCTTTCCACAACAGAACCCATATCGTCGGGTTAGGCCCATAGGCGACGAAAAATACCCCTTAGCGGACGATTTTGAGACGTTTTCTATCAGAACTTTTCTTGTAGTGCTTTCCTCCCTCGCAACGGCGCCAGAAAAGTGCTTGATGTCTACGGGTGCTTCTATTCTTGTAGACAGTGTTGGGCCTCCAAGAGCAGAGGTTTGTAGAACAGCAGCAAGTTTTCCCTTAAGTGGATCACCCAAGGTTTATCGAACTCGGGGAGGAAGAGGTCAAAGATATCCCTCTCAAGCAACCCCGCAATCACAAAGCAAGAAGTCTCTTGTGTCCCCAACACACCAAATACACTTGTCGGATGTATAGGTGCACTAGTTCGGCGAAGAGATAGTGAAATACAAGTAGTATGGATGTATATGAGTGGTAATAGCAATCTGAATAAAATATGGCAGCGAGTAAACATGCAACAAAACAAGTAAACAAACGGAGATTCGATGCTTGGAAGCAAGGCCTAGGGATCCTCGCTTTCACTAGTGGACACTCTCAACAATGATCACATAATAGGACTACTCTACACCCTCTTGTTGGATGATGAACACCACTAATTGTGTAGGATTACACGAACCCTTAATGCCGGAGTTAACAAGCTCCACAATATTCAATGTTCATATTTAAATAACCTTAGAGTGCAAGATAGATCAACACAATTACACCGAGAACTAACATAGCATGCACACTGTCACCATCACACTATGAAGGAGGCATAGATCACATCAATACTATCATAGCAATAGTTAACTTCATAATCTACAAGAGATCACAATCATAGCCTTACGCCAAGTACTACACGATGCACACACTATCACCATTACACCGTGGAGGAGGAATAAACTACTTTAATAACATCACTAGAGTAGCACATAGATAATATTCAACTAGATCACATAAAGAGAGAGATGAACCACATAGCTACAACGGAGCCCTCAGCCTCGGGGGTGGATTACTCCCTCCTCATCATGGAGACAGCGATGGCGGTGAAGATGGCGGTGGAGACGGCGGTGGAGATGGCTCCGGGGGCAATTCCCCGTCCCGACAGCGTGCCGGAAAAGAGACTTCTGTCCCCCGAATTGGAGTTTCTCGATGTGGCGGCGCCCCTGGAGTCTTTCTGGAGTTTCGTCAAGAGGTGTCGAAGTTTTAGGTCACGACGGCTTAAATAGGCGAAGAGTCGGAGTCGGAAGAGTCCCGAGGGGCCCACCTCACAGGGTGGGGTTTCCACCCTCCAGGCCGCGCCGGCCTATTGGGAGGAGGCCCTGGGCCTCCCCCTGGCTTGCCCTTCTGGCTCCGTGAGTCTTCCGGCGAAATAGAATTTCTGTAATTTTTCTGGATTTTTCCGAGCACTTTGGTTTTTGGGCCTTTTCTCGCAATAAATAGACATAATAAACGTAAACCGGCACTGTGGCATCTTGTTAATAGGTTAGTCTAATAAATGTCATAATATGATATAAAGTGCAAGCAAAACATGTAGGTATTGTCATAAAACAAGCATGGAACATCAGAAATTATAGATACGTTGGAGACGTATCAGGGGTACTCAATATTGGAAAGGTATCGCATTCAAAACAATATCAGTTTTATCAAAAATCACCATCTTCTCTTGGTCATATTCACCTTCAAAAATCATTCAATGGAATGCTTCATCATTCCAAGGTTTCAAAATTCAGTTCAAGTCACATTGTTCCCATCTAGAGTAGTCAAGTTTTAAATAATTAGCACTAGCTCTAATCATGAGGGGTGATATCTTGCTTTGCTAGTTTGATACAAATTTTACTACTCTAGTAACCATCTTTAACTTAGACCAAAGTTAACTATAAAAGTAACTTATTGAGAAAACAAGTAAAAACTTGTAAGGTATAAACTTGGGATAGGCTTATGGTAAGAAAAGATAAGACTAATGGTGCCTTGCCCCAAAGGGCTTTGCACTTTGCAAGAATATTAGCTTGCAACTTTATAACTTGCAAAAGTCTAGCTTGCATTGGTGTTAGCTTGCCTTGGTTGTTGAGGTGGTCAAAGTGCTCTTCTTCTTCTGGGTAGAATCCTTCCTCTTCCTGGTATTCTCCGGCACTAGCGTCTATATACGAATACGAGGATACAATCACCAAACAATACTTAAGTATCCTTAATTAGCCTTAATGGCTCACTCCAAATGATCTAGCATCATTACTTAACATGGCTACCCACAATTACTCTAGGGTTCTCTTACTTAGTGTTAGTGAAAAGAATTTCCTCTCATTATATATGTAAATGATAGTTTCCATATGGTTCTTGAGGAATAATTTCCTCTCATTGAATCTTCTTAAGATTTAACTTCCTCAAACAATTATACCTGAAATCATGTTGATATAAGTCAATCATTCATCATCATCCTTTGAGGAATTGATTTAATTAAATGAGGTAGAATACCTCATACCATTTAATAATGCCTATTAGGATTTAAAATCTCCAAGTATCTCATGTGAGAGTATTTGACCAGGGGTCAATACTTCATATGAAAGTATTTGGGACAAGATTTAAATGAAGTGAAGCACTTCATATAGTTTGCATAATAGTTTTGGACAATATCATTTAAACAAACTAGCCATATTGTCCATTACTTAAACTATGGCATGATCATGCAAAGTGACTACACCATTTTCTTGCAGAAATAATTAGTGTAAGTCAAATGTGAGCTATTGGAGTTGGAAATAACTTAATATCTATTTTGGTTGATTTTTAATAATTATTTGAATAGGAAAAAGTCCCATGCCTTCTTCTTTTTATCAGATTAATTCTACAACTAATCTTGAGATGGGACGAGTGGGGTTGGATAGATCTTTTCTCTAGCTTTCCAACAACATAAAATTCATCAAATTTGGTTGGGTAGATTTGAAACTATTCAATTTCTAAAATAGGATCAGTATTGAAATTTCTGCCAATTTATTTCACCAGAAAAGGAGAAGTGGGCCGGCGGGAAATTAAACGGGCCGAAAGATTTGAAAAGCCAGGGGGCAGCCCAACTAACGCTGCGGGCCAGCTGACAATGGGGCCCGCGCGTCAGCGACTTAATTTACCGAAACGGTATGGATGATCATGGGACGTAGGATCAGAAGAGGAACATGCGGCTTACAAGCGTCGTCTACGTCGACGAGATGGGCGTGCTGCCGCGGCGGAGGTAGGGGGTCGGCGGCGAGCTGGAGCTCCGGCGAGGGGTGGGCGAGGTGCAGGACGGCGTTGTCGACGATGAGGAGTGCGCTGGTACCAGTGGCGTCGCTCGGGGAGGCGTCAATCGACGGCGGCTTCTGCGTCGGGTTCCGGCGATCGATGAAGCAATTGGCGAGCTCCGGTGAGAATTGGAGAGGGGAAATGGGTCGAGGAGATCGAGGAGAAGGAGGCGAGCAGGTTTGGTGTGGAGATGAAGGCGCGGGGATGGCTCTATATATAATGGCGCGAGGTGACCGTGGTTCTGCGGCGAGGGCGACAGTGGCACGGCAACTCCGGCGAAGGAAGTGGGTCGGCGACGTCAGCGCGAGCTAGGCGGTGTCCAGGCAGTGCTAGGGAGCTGGAGAATGAGGTGGGGGACGGCCTGGCGAGCTAGCGCGACGACGAGTCCTGGCGGCACGGGCGCGGAAGAAACAGCGAGGTGGTCGTCGGCGACAGAGCTTGCGCGAGCCTTGGAGCGTGTCTGGCGGGTTGCAGGGATGGTGGCGATGCTCGACGTGCAGCCTGGGGGTCCGGGGGAGGCGCGCTTCGGCGGCGTTGCACGTGGCCAGAGTTGGCAGTGGACGCGCCCACGACGTCCACATCATCAACCAGCGCGCGCGTTCTCCGGAGAGGGCTTCGTTCTCCTCGACGGGTGATGAAGCTAGGGGATGTAGGGTGGTGCTGTGGCAGGCGTTGACAGGGTGGCCATGGCCAGGGAGGAGGAGAAGAGGGGGGAGCTTGCCATGTGTGGCATGGCCGGCATGGCCATGTCCATGGTGGTTTTGGCCCCCCTCTTAGGGTTGCTGTGGATGGGCTAGGGTGAGAGGGGACCAGGGAGCAATGTGGAGAGATTTGGGGCAGGGTAGGGTTAGATAGGACACTATTTGAAATAGTGTCAAATAGTTCCATAATTAAATTTTGTAAATTTTGTCCAATTTTGAGTGAGTTCAAAAGGTTGCACAATTTGAAATGTGCGTGTTTAGTTAAGTTGTATTTAACCAGAGATGATGAGAGGTGGTGGTGGAATTGTTAAATTCAAAGAATTGCAAATTTGGCCAAGTGTGAGAATGTTCCCCTTAATAAAAAGTGTCAACTTTGGATGAGCATAGCATTTGATCTAAAAGGAATTTGGCATGGTGGTATTTACAAAAAGTGTTCACCTTGATGTTTTCTTGGATGAGGTGCAAAGAGTTGACAAAGTTTACTTTGAACATTTTGACTTGCAAGGGCTCAAAGTAGTGATCAGACTAAAAATGGCAGATTTGACCATTATCACATGTGATCAAAATTTGAGTTTGAAAATGATTTGAATTGTGTTTCTTTGATTCCAAAAGTTGTAATAAGTGTTTAGTATCATATTACCACTAATGGTGAAGACCAAAATGGTCTAGGTCAAAGATTTAGAAAAATGGCATAAACCATATGTGAGGGTTTTGTGAATTTCTAACTTTTATTCTTTATTTTTCTTTGCTGCATTTTGACAAGAGTGAGGTTTATTTGGTGTTAGATTGAGTTAGGTGAAAGGTTCAAACCATTTTGAGGCAATGGAAGTGGCTAGGTCAAGATTTGATAATTTGGCTAAGTGCCACATATGCCTCTATGCATATGTTTGATTTTAATTTGTTTCTTACTTGAATTGGTTGGTAAGTGCTTTGTTGAGTGTGTGGAGGTATTTCAACTCATCTACTCAAGGTAGACAAAGCAAAGCTCATCATTTTCAAAAAGTAGCCATAGGCTTGCATATGCCTTTTTTCTTAAATAAGATCTTTTCCTTTTATTTTTGTTTTTCCAAGATTGATGACAAGAGGGATGAGGTTTAGGGTTTAGTAAGTTTTGCAATGGTTCACCACCATTTAGAAAAGTAATAAAGGTAGAGTTCAAAATTTACACATTAGGGCTACATGCCCACATATGTCTTTTCTTCTATTTTGGGTTTCTCAAAATAGATCTACATGATTTTTGAGAAGGTTAGGGTTTAGGGTTTTCTTATTTGATTTCTTTCTCTTTTAATTATATTTGGTTTGTGATCTTCACTTGATCACATAAGCATAATAACACTCATCATGGCAAAAACACAAGGAATAGGTATGAGCACTAAGCATAGCACTCTTTTTAAGAAAAGTTTTTGTTGGTTCTCATTTTTGGAAAAAGGAAATTTATTTTCTCTTTGTTTTGAAATTTGGGGTGTTACAAAGTAGGGCTGAATGAAGAACATGCATTGTACTTACATTATACACACAAATCACATGCATTGTACTTACATTATACACACAAATTTTAGGGACGGGGCTAGTGAACCGAGTGGGATGCACAAGATGATTTGCGTTTTTGCATATCACAAGTTTCACTTGCACCATCCCGCGATCACATCCGAAAGTGAGGAACTTGTAGTTCCACAACAATTTAATCATCGAATGTTGCAATGAAAGAGAAGCAAAATTAACATCAAGTAGGGCCAACTCAAGAACATGCCTCATACTAATACATTGGAAACACAAACCCTACGGATGGTGTAAGTGAGCCAACTAGGATGCACAATATTTTTATTTTTGCTTATCACAAGGCTCACTTGCACCATCCATGGATCACATCCGAAATTGAGGAACTTGTAATTCCACAACAATTTAATTATCAGACATTGTAATGAAACATAAGCAAAATGAACATCAAATGTGGCAAAATCAAGAACATGACTCATACTTTCATTTTGGGCACACATACCCAAGGGACGGTGTGACTGAACTAAGTATGATGTACATGATTTGTATTTGTGCATATAACATGGTTCACTTGCACAATCATAGTTGTCAGAATCATGATTCTACTATGTGATTCTACTACTTTATGACTTAAATTGAGTGAAACGATTATACAATTCTACTAACTAGAATCTTAGATTTATGATTCTAAAAATCAAGATCTTGTAGTTTGCGATCCTAGCATAGATGTTCCGATCCGATTCGGAATAATGATTTTTACAACTTTGTGCACAATACCTATGATCACATCCTAAATTGACGAACTTGTAGTTCGACGACAACTTTATCATCGGCAGAATCAAAATGAACACCAAGAACAAAAATGAAACAGAGCCAACTCAAGAACATGCCTAATACTTACTGTGGAGATACAAATCCTACGGATGGAGGAAGCGAGCCGTGTATGATGCACAATATTTGTATTTGTGCATATCACATGACCGCTTTCCCCATGCCGATATCACATAATGCAACAAAATTTTAATCATCGCTGTATAGTTAAACCATATATTTAAAGCCTCATATAAAGACAAACGAGAAAAAGAGTGCCTACAAGACCAACTAAAATGCACAAGGAATGTGCATGGACATATGACAAGGTCTTATGGACACCCTTTCTCATTAGATGGTGCCCAAGTATATTCATCGGCAGAATCGGAGATTCATACTTAGTGCAAAAAGACAATTCTATAATACCAAGAACATTGCATAATCTAAAGTGTTTGTAGTATACACAAGATACTACACAATCACCCCTTGCAAAATTTAATCATCATCCATTAAGATTTTCCTATTAGCGGTTGCATAATAAACACACAATAAACCTGAAGAATTTTTACTCATTAGCACACAATAAACATAGAAAAACATATATGAACATGCATATATCAAGCATTTTTTAATAGAGCATGGAATAAACATGAAGAATTTTTTACTAGAGCATGAAATAAACATGGTATAAACAATTTTGAGATCTCAGTAAATTTTACTGAAGTGGTGTTCGACATCTGGAGCTCGGGTAAGTCGGCGTATTTAACTCCAGGTCGACGCTGGCAGCAGCAGATCCCTGCTGGAGGGAACAGGTCATGCGGACATCAGAGCAAGGCAGGTCGACCTTGTTTCCGTACCTAGCGCCAGCGGCCTCGTGGGTGACGTGGAGGTAGTGAGCGCGTGGAGGAAGGGCACCAGGACACGTAGAGGCCTCCTCCACTACCATCTCACCCTTCCTTAGTTATCTATGTGTGCCTCGCCGACCACCACCATGAGCACAAGGAGTAGGGGCACCAGGGGCATATGTCAGTGGTCGACTGATGAATGTAAAATGCATACATGAACTTTGTCCTTTATCATATCGAATTCCCACATATTTGCAACATATATGACGATAATATCATGTTTTACATTGATTTATGGGGATTTACCAATGATCCCCTTTATTTGGTTTATAACTCTGCAGAACAGGAAAACACTGTTTGTGTATTTGTCACTTTTAGAGACCTATACAGAGTCAAATTGACCTGAGATTTTTGGAGCGCCACTTTTCATCGAAAGAAGCACCCTGGAGCTTTGGAGGACACCTGGATGGGCCTGAGGCCCAAAAGACCTCAGGTGGCGCGCCCAAACACTTAGGGCGCGCCACATGTGCTCTTTCGGCCATCGATCGTCCAATCAACCTGATTCTTTCGCCCACCAATGTATATTGACCTAAACATCACTATATATATGGTCCCGAAGAGTTCTCGGGAGGAGAGCACCGCACAAACATAGAAACATGAAAACGGAGGCTGTATCAGAGAAGATTGGAGGGGAAAACTCCGCCGGGATCATCACCGGAGGGATCTCCACCTTCTTCAGCGTCTTCATCATCATTGCCATGATCGAGGGAGAGTTGGACACCTCTGGACTACGGATTTGTGGCATTAGCTTGATCTATTTCTCTCATGTTCTTCATAGTTCTCAGTGCCATATGAGCTGCCTCACATGATTATGGCCATATTTGTAATACCTATGTGGTGGATCCTTATTATTTGATTGATATCTGATCATATTATGCGTAAGATGTATTGATAGATGCATATTATGTAACCCGTTCTTAAGTATTTGTTCTGATCCATCATCTAGGCAAGCGCGTGTGTGGGGTGATGTGTGTATTAGATGGAGTAGCATGATTTTTGTGATTGGATAGTGACAATATTTTCAATTTATTATAGCTTTGCCTTTTCCTTTGCTACCTCACTAGGGATAAAGTAAATGCATGTGCTATGTTCATCACGTGACAGTAGTGATGGTCTTGTTGTTTCAAGGTAGCATATTTGATATTCAAACATCATGTCGAAGTACTTATGGCTATGTTCTGTTAATTCTTAATACAAGATTGCATGGATTTTTCTTTTTTTGTGGAGTATAAGAGAGATGTGTTACATCATCTCTATGTTAGGACGTGATGCCCATATGAATTTTGATCTTACGCATACTATTATTTGCACCCTCATATCTCATTGATGAATTACTATTTGTCCACCACAACTTAAAGAGAGAATAGTCAAGTGAACCCATGAACCCCGGTCCACGTTTTATCATCAGAAACACATTTATATTGCATTTATCTTTTTTCTATTTGTTGTACTATTTTAATCCGAAAATAGAAAAAATATTTACTTTGTTATTTGCATCCAAAACACCAAAAACAATCAACCTCTTTATAGTTTTTTACTTAGTTATTTTATTTAGTCTAGTTTTAATCGCTTTATTTTTACTTGTGTTTTTTTACTTACGTGAAACCTTGTGCTTGAAAACCACACAGGTGCGTGCCACAATTTTGGCGGGTGCTCCTATAACCATTTCCCTACTAGTGGATGCCCATATTAATGCGTATCAACAACTCAACTCAGTTTATTTTGTTATCACTCTTTAATTGTTATTAGAAGCTCTATTCAGGCCACCATGTTTATGAGAGAGATCAAGTGAAATCATGAACCCTGTCCATTTTAAATCATATGAAACGATTTTTACTTTAGTGTTTTTATCTTTAATCAAATCCGAAAATACAAAAATACATGGTTACTTTATTACCTGCTGAGAAGTTGTCGCGGAGTTGTGGCACCTATCTCAACAACTCTATATTTTTAGGCACCATTCTTTTACTTTACTTTTGTTTTGTATTACTTACACACCGTGTCTGCTTGAAAAATTAAATACATTGGTGGAGTTAGACACATAAAACTATTTTTTCATTTGCAGGTTGTCTGAAGAGGAAAATTACGCTCGATATCAACTCTCTGAGTCACCTGTGTGGAGAAACTTACGCTTGCTAAATGACTTTGCGCTTGGAGTCCCAACGAGTTGGTAAACTCGTGTAGGTTTGTTGCCATGATGCAACATGACTTTTTGTCCTTTTGTAATTATGTTTTGTTCCACGGACGCTAATTTTTTGTTCACATACAAATTTTTTGTTCCCATGTAATGATGATTTGTTCCTTGAACGCTAAAATTTTATTTCCCTTGTATTCGTAGTTTTTTCCGTGAACTAAACTTTTCTCCTCATTAATTTTTTGTTCACTTTGTAGTCGTGATCTGTTCTGCAGATGTGAAATTTTTGTTCCTCGTACAGTCGTGATTTGTTGCGCATAAGCTAATTTGTTCCACATATAGTCTTGATTTGCTCCACGGAGTAAATATTTTTTTCTTTTGTAGTCGCCATTTGTTCCACATACACAAATTTTGTTCCCTTATAGTTGTAGTTTGCTCCCGAGGCGCTATTTTTTCCCTAATGAACTAGATAACCAATTCCAACTCCATGCTCCACAAGTCCACCTCTATTGATAATTATTGGAGTAGGGAGTTCCACGAGAGCGAGAAGAACTCCAGGGGGCACCAGTGCAAGAAAAGAAACTTCCATCCTGCAAAAGATGCAAGAATTATTTGATCCGCTTTTCATAATTCAAAATCGTAGAACGAACATTGTAAAGTTATGGTGCATATTCAAAAGAGGGATAGAGAAATGCGACTAGGGTTGCCCTGTCTCCCGCCGGCATTGCCGCCAATCTTCCTCTCCTCCTGTGGTCTTAGTGCCATTGAGATGTGGTGGATCCCGGTCCTTGTCAGTGGGAGTGATTCATTTTTCTGTTATTTTTCTTGGTCTGTTTAGGGTTTGTGGCCTACTCAGGAAGGTGTGGCGGTGGTGACTCGCTGAAGATGAAATAAAGTCCTTCCCGTCTAGCCTCCGTTCTGGTGACGCATCTAGCATCGTCGAGGACGTGTGGAGGTTTATCTCTGGCGGATCTCGCTCAATTTGGTCCCTGTTTCTTCTGATCTACGCCTCTCTCCATCGGCGATAGCTTCTACTCTCATGCGTTGGTCCTCTCGGACCTTAGCACGACGTTTCCCATATGTGCACTACAGTAAGTTCTACTACAGCGAGCTTTGTCCGAATCCATTGAGGGAGAGGCGAGGAAGGTGGCATGCCTTCGGCTCGTTCGAGTGCTTGTAGTCTTCGCTAGGTAGTCCGTAGTCCAAAGGTATTTTTGTAATTTTTATTATTTTTAGGTTTTCTCGTACTACTGTTAAGGATTATGAAAAGATCGGGATGGACTTTTCGCAAAAGAAAAAAAAAGTTAAGGTGATATCGGTCGCCACGATCGAGTGTCTAAGTCCCGATAAGGTGTGACACAAATTATTCTCCGGAGTGAAACACTCGTTGTTTAATTTCTCATGAAAATATGCACAAGTTAACTAAGAGAGAGGTCCACGAAACGTCCCAAAAAACAAAGATAAGTCGGCGAATTTTTTGTTGTTGCGGCGAACGGAGGAGCTAGCAGCATCCTGCAGGCAGGCCGGCGATCACCCGCAAGCTTGCGGGACATTAGCTACGCCTTGCCTTTCCAGCTCGCCCATGACGCTGCCCAGTGAAGGGGGCTTCAGTCCAAGGGGCAGCGGCAGCCACGGTTTGGATAAAACATCACCAATGGCCGCGTCTATGCTCTCATTTGACTGGAAAAATACCAATAAAAGTGAGCGTGTTAATCGAAGCTGCTCGAACCATGGTAGCAAGAGAATATTTGCCAGGATAAATGTAGTCTACACTCACTGGCTGTGCTTGTAGTTGAAGCTGCGAATCTTGTTGGCTCTTGCTCGCCGGTGCTGGGCGGGAGGGGGGCGTATAAACAGGAGGAGGACACGGCATAGCAACGGGAACTACAGCTGGAGCAGGGAATTTCTGGAACAATAAAAATTATCCAGTTCATCAGTTGTTGTAGATCCCATGGATAATGCAATGACATACCACCATTTAGATGGATCATGGATACACTGCCTTGACAGCGAGTAGGTAATCAGATATGACCAAAGAAAAATTGCTCACCGGAGCGGGTGCCATCGGCATTGCCATGCAAGGTGTCCCGTGAGTCGGCATGTACGCCGGCCTCATGTAAGGGTGGTGCCAGAAAGCCGGGTCAGACGGCGGCGGCGGGGGAGCCCACGACGGCATCGGGGGACGGGGCGCTATGGGATGCCGCGGCCACATCGGCATCCGAGGCGAGTCCATCGAGGGGTGACCCCAAACGTGCAACGGCCTGACAAAGTGCTGCATAGCATGCGGCGGCGGCGGAGGAGGAGCCGGTGACGGCGAGTAGCCGACGGATGGCACGGTCCACATGTTCGGGTCCGGCCTCTTCACGGCCGCAGGGGGTCCTCCGGCGGCGTACATCTGCCTCCGTTGGGTCCAACTCGCTGCCTCCGCCTCCCGTGCAACCATGTGCTTCCGATGAGACCGATATTTCTGCAAGTACGTGCAGAACACTTTGTTATTATCAGGACATTATATTGACGACAATGCTAGTAGTTATTTACTCTAAGTCTCTAACCATGCATCTACAGTATTACCAAGCACCACTGATCGATCTAGGTCGGAACGGGATGTCAATTTTTTGCGAAGAGGGATTTCATTATGACTAGTGGATGTCTACTACTCAAACATGCATAACTCACGTCCAAACATATAGGGTTGGACAAACAGTTCAGTCCGTGAACCTACAGCTATCGCTCATGCATAGTAGAACCGATGGGTCTACGTTCTGCGGAGACATAAGCTGAGCACAGACAGCAAAACATTCTTTCAACAGCGGTTGCTATATTTCAACACTTAGTTGTTACCTAGCTGTTAGTCACGGTGGATATACGTATCACCGGGTATGCATGCTTTATGGCTAGTGAACCACATGCACTATCTGCACTTTAATTCTAGACACATTAGTTAAACGAAGATTTCTAGAGAAACACATTAACTAGAAAAATGACATATTTTTGCGAGTCATAATTTAAAGTCGGTAGCTCTATGTCCGCACCTCTTTTTTTTCTCCATATTTCATCCTACCTAATTTCAACAATACCCTTCTAGCTATTTCTAAAAAAATCTTTGTTGTTTTTGGCTCGGCCAAGAATTACTTAGATTTTAGCCGACGTTGGGAATTGTCGTCTCGACTTCGAGATTTGTTATAGGTTTATATTTATTAAACACATTTTTTGGATATATGTGAACAAATTTGTAAAGTAGACCAAGTAAGCTGAAGCAACACTAAGTTTTACATAAGATGAACAAATTATTACAACGTGGTAATATTTATTTGTCGATATGACTGAATAAACTTGTAAAATCGACTGATTGTTGCTCGAATGAGACTTAGGCGCGCCATTCGTTATATCGCGTTTTTGCTATAATCTCGTGCAACGCAGGGATGTGCAACTTCGGTTTCATTGTTTCATATTGATCTTTTTGTACTCATAGTAGTTTTTGATTGGGTTGTTTTTTAATTTCATAGTATAGTCATCCAAGTTCCTGAAACTTGATTTTAGATAGAACTATTTCCATTCGGTTTCAAACTTCCATGTTAATTTCATGCCCGTACGCACCTGCAAATGGCTTGCTATGTTGTGGCGAGTGAGTGAGTTGATCCCCATGATCTCCAGTATCCTAGAGGGCACGGCCTTGTCGATGCCGAGCTGCTCTACCGCCTGCACGAATCTCCGGTGAAGATCCGGTGTCCAGTCCACCTGCAGATAGACATGCACGTACGCTTAATACCACAAGCACAAGCTAGGTGTGCACCACTATCGATTCCTGTTATATAGCTTCTAGAACCAAATAATTAAGAAGCATGTATGCACCTTGGCTTTCTTCTTCCCGTGGGAGCTCTTGCCTGACGACCTGCGCCTGCTCTCGGCCTCCGTGGACGACGACGTGGTCGACGACGACGGCGATTTCGCCTCCGGCACAACGGGTCGGTCGCCGCCCATGTTGCCATCTTCGTCGGTCTGGTTATTGCACTCACCCTTCTCGTCCCCCGCCTCAGCAAACACCACGTTCTCGACGCCACCGGTCGGGCTCGCCGACCCGACGTCCTCCACGGCCGCCAATAGCTCGGCGCAGGGCACTTGCTGGTCCGGCAGCTCCACCTCCACGCCGCCTCCCGCGGCCACCGCCTCGAACTCGGCGAAGATCTCGGCGGGGTCGACCTCGAGGTCCGGCAGCGCGTCGCCGTCCTCCAGCCGGAGGAAGAAGTCCCCGAAGTCTATGTCGTCGACGGTGAAGTCGAAGTCCATGTCCAGGTCCGTCGACGCCCCTACCGTCTCCACGCCGGAGACGGCGGCTTCCTCCTCGGTGTGACGCTGGTCTACCACCGCATCGTCGACGGCGCACCTCGCGGCCGACACGGCGAGCATCTCAGCCGCACTACCGTAGCTGCCGAGTGCAATTAACTGACAACCACGGACGTAATGTAACCAAGGGAATTGTTACGTTAGGTCTCAAACGATGATAGCTAGCTTCTGCTGCTCGCCTCGCTAGCAATGGCGCTCTAGCTGCTATGTGGTGCAGTTGGTGAGGTGGAGCTGTATATCCGTTGCGATGGATTGGCAAGTATGCAGGCGTATGTATGATGTATTCTCCTTTCCGGGCGGTATAAGGGGAGGTCGGAGGACGCCTGCAGGCCACAAGCTCGCGGAGATTTGCCGGATTCGTTTGATGGGTGCCCTTGTCCGCGAGCGCAAGTGCAGCTTGGTCGCTTCCGCGAATTATTGCGGGCAACGTGTGGGTGAGCGTTTTTTGAATAAGGGTTTCCTCATTATTTCCTATTACGAACAGCTGAAGCACAGAGAGAGGAAGGGAAGGGGTGGAGTAGATCCGGCGAGGCGAAGACAGAGGCGAGGGAGAAGAGAACAAACGCTGACAGTTGCTGCATGTATATCGGCTGGAGACTGCCGCGCATCCTGTCTCTGCTCTGCTCGTGGTCGTGGATGGATGGATGGCTGTGTTTTTAATCGAGCTCGCCCGCGCGCGAGAGAGGACCACTGGCAGTGTGGGCAGGGTAGGCTCGTGTGTGTTTGTTTGGAAGTGGGCCGACACGTTCAAATCGCAGTCGTCAAGCCTAGGGTGCGCTAGCAGTTCTATGAATACATTTTTCTTTAAGTTACGAGATGTGTGTACCACATACGTAGCAAGCAGATTGTAGTAGTTCTTTTTCAACTACATAGGGCAAAAGGATATATATTCCTCCCACTATTCCCTGATACTGATCGCCGCGGTCGTTCTGCTAGCAAACGATTCCAGCCGCAGGTCGCTCTTCTGGGACCCAATATTACAGCCCTCCCACGTGAAGCTCTCGAAGAAAACAAAAAATGTGAAGTCTCCCTTGTGCTCTCACAACCACACTTTCCATTTCCACAAAAATTTCGAGAGCTTTAATCAGTTTGGTAGGTACCGAAATACTTGTCCATCCATGAAAGCATTTCGTTACGTACATATGGATTCAAACAAAAGAAAATGAAAACCTAGAGTTCCTCAAATTTGGATGGATTCTAGTCATTTCAAATGGATGCTGCATTCTTTTGTCTAAAATGGAAACATAAATTACTCAAATTTTAAAATATTTGATATACCTAATAAAGCCTCAATTTAAAAGCATGCTCATGATTACATATAAGTGCCCGTTATCATTTCCATTCTTACCATTAAACTCACCCTCTGTGTTTCTCTCCGTGGCGGCATGGGGGAGTCTTCCACCGTCGCCCCCCTCCACCCTCCCACTCCCTAACCTCCATCAGAGGAAACCATCATACGCATCACGTGCGCCTGACGACGGAGACGGGGTGACTCGCGGCGCGTTGGTTATGTGTTGGGGGTTTTCAGCCTAGGCCAGAGATCATAGCGGTCCGGACGGAGCATACCGGCGGCACGAGGGAGGCGTGCAGTGGCAGCGTGGAGGGTGCATGATGAAGGGCTCCGGTAGTGTTGTCTGGCATCCAGATCTGATCTTGGTATGAGTGGACCACAACTCCGGTGCGTGTGGTAGTGGCGTGAGGGGGTTCGTACATGTCGTGCGATGATAGCGCAACAACTGTGGTCGTTGCATGACATGGGGGAGCTCGTACTACAAGCCCATAATCGTTGGCGGTGGAGTCGATAGTGGTCGGCGCACCCCTCTTCAGACTTCATCGTTGGTTATTCTCCCTTCCTCACGGAGGTTTCTCAAGCCATCGGGAGTGTGGTCAGGGGCCGTGTGTGTTTGTTTGGAAGTGGGTTGGGACGTTCGAATCGGCAGTCGTCAAGCATTGGGCGCCCTAGCAATTTCATGAACACATTTATTTTGTAAGATTTGTGTACCTAGCAGGCAGCTTGTAGTATAGACTCTTTTTTTTCAACTACATAGGGCAAAAGGATTTATATTCCTCCGTTGTTCCTGATATAGATCGCTGCGGTCGTTCGGCTAGCAAACGATTCCAACCACACGTCGTTCTTGTCGGCCCCATTAAAGACAGCTCTCCATGTGAAGCTCTCAAAGAAAAAAAAAGTGAAGTCTCCCTTATGCTGTCAAAACCACACCTCTCATTTTGACTAAAATTTCGAATGCTTTAATCACTTAGGTGGTTACCAATATATTCGGGTTTTGAGGTACGTAAGAATTCAAATAAATTACATTAGAGTCCAAAATTTCTCATAATTTGGTTGGACATTAATGAATTTTAATTGTATATTTGGTTCTTTTGAAAAAAATGCTATCCGAAATAACTGATTTGTAAAAAAAAATATGTACATGAGTTATCTCAAAAGGCACAATTTCACAACTCCGAGTTCTCATTTCCACTTTTTTTTTCTCATGGAACAACACATATCGATCTAATTAATTCAATCCTCTACCTTGGGTAATGGCGCTACGAAAACTTTTCTTAGTTGCTGAAATTCAGTTCTGCTCCCAATCTCACATGCAACCATCTGAACATTATTAAATTTTAAAAATTGCAACATAGTTAGAAGAAACTCTGAATTTAGGCACCTAACTTTTTTTTAGATGTTCGCATGCAAACTTTCATGATGAAATGACATTCTTAGTCCGCAATATTGGTGCTCAAGTAAGTTTCACAACATATCCTTTTTGGAGCACCATGTCTTTTTTTCAGAGAACAACAAATTACATTTTTTTCCAGAGCAGAATTGGACATGGAAGACGGCGATATTCTTTAAAACTAAGCAGTCTGATCCTACTACGAGCAAGGGTTAGGGTTTGGCGAAGAGCGGGCGATTGCGCGCTGCCACCCTGCCATCTCGGGAGCATCATGAGTCTTCGTGGTAATTTTGTCTCTGGGGGCAGCGTGGAGTCCAGGTCGGCCACGAGGGAGAGTCTAAGCGGAGTACGACCTCCGTTAGGTTGGGGCAGTAACGAAGTTCCAGCCCGTGGAGGTATAAAAGGCGATCTCGTGGTAAAGAAAATCCAATACGAGAAGAAGAAGACCTACGGAAATCCTCTTTGCGGCCACGATCCTGGTGTAGATCCAAGTTTTGCAAGGTTTCGGGTGATGGATCCTGCTCGTAATGGGGGTAATCAAGGGGGAGCTGGTGAGGCACCTACCCACCCGTTTTTAGTAGGGACTACATCCGTCTCTCTGCGGGGCCAGGGGAGTTCTCCAGTGTTTAGCCATGAGGGTCCAGAGAACGGTGGCACTCGGCACTAAAGGAGGGTTTAGAGGATCTGGAGGGTTTCTTGGGCGGCGAGTTGGACATGGAAGACGGCGATATTCTCGAATAGGAGGGGGAGGTGGAGGAACAGCCGCCGGAGATTCAGCAGTGCTGGAGTTTACTTGGGAGATACATCAGCCAGCGGAGGCCTGACCTTGAAGACATGACATCCCACTTCAATGTCAAAGTCTGGAGGCTGCGCGCATGCGTCAATTTCAGCCCGCTGGGGAAGAATTGGTTCAAGCTCACCCTATTCTCTGAAGGATATTTCAATTTCGTCTCGCAGGGCGGTCAACGGATATACAGAGGCTACCCATTACTCGTAACCAAGGTACAAGGGGAGATGAGACCGTCAGAAACTGTACTGAATTTGGTACCACTATGGGTACAGGTGTATGACATGCCATGGAATCGTCAGAATAAGGGAACGCCTATGCTAATTGGAAACAAGCCGGGAAAATATTTGGAGGCAGATTTGGATGTGGAGGGAAGAAGTACATATGATTTCCTGCAGGTGCGGGTAGAGATCCCAATTGACCGACGTCTTCGCCAGTCAATTACTACCCATGTGAAAGGGAAGGAGGACAATGATACAAGCACCTTTCTGCTCTGTTATGAAAGGGTGCCTTACTTCTGCTTTTGGTGCAGCTTCATTGGGCACGATGATACTGAATGTGAGAAGAGGTGCATTGGCATTCCATCTCTGGAGTATGACGCCCGGTTAAGGTGTTTGCCAGTCCGGTAGATTGAACGAAGACAAGCGTATGGCCCTCCACAGGGCTAGCCTTCTGTTAGGATGGGATGGGTCTGAACTTTTCCACAAGTGATGCAACCTCTGCAACTCTTGGAGTACCAGTGGATCGGAGAAGGAATAGCAGAATTTTTAGACACACAGGAGACCACATACTAGCAAGGTTGGATGCCTGGGATGGTTTTGATGACGGTGAGAAGGAGGGGTCGGCCGAGGTGGATTATGAATTGTCGTCTAAAATAAATCTTTTGAACCTTCCTCTTGTGTGTGTGGAGGAAACTCCCAGCAATGGTAGAAGCCAAAAGAAGTCAGCGACACGGTCGGGGCGTACCTGTGGTGTTGGCCGGACCAATGGAGGTGGTGTGCAGCAGAATCTGGTTGTTGAAGCTCCGCTCCCTCTCGCCATGTACCCAGCATACCCAAGTGCTAGCTTCCTTGCTAGGCTAGGAAGCGAGGAGATGATTCCGCCATTTAAAGGCCTCAGCTCTTTAGTGTTCTCGGCAGGAGATACCTCCATGACTGACGCGGACTCCATCTTGGGTAAGCGTGGAGCGTCGCACCAAGAAGGGGAGTCGATTGATCGTCCGTTAGTGTCGGTCATAGGGGAGATGAAACGGTGGATAGGAAGCAGAAGAGGGGAAGAAGGAGTGAGAAATCGTCGGTAAAGAAGGATGGATCCTATGTTTTGGAGGCAACCAACCTTGGTGAACTGATGGGTGCTGATAACCGATACGTCCAAAACGTATCTACTTTCCCGAACACTTTGGCTATTGTTTTGCCTCTAATTTGTGTATTTTGGATACAACTAACACGGACTAACGTTGTTTTCAGCAGAATTGCCCTGGTGTCTCGTTTTTGTGCAGAAACTCAACTTTCAGGAAAATCCCCGGAATTAATGTCGAAGGGCCTATTTTCCCAGAAGACTCACGGAGCCAGAAGGGCAGGCCAGGGGGAGGCCCACGGCCTCCAGGCCATAGGCCGGCGCGGCCTAGGAGGGGGGCGCGCCGCCTTATGGTGTGGCCGCCTCGGCCAGCCTCCGACGCCCCCCTCTGGACTACTTAACGTCTTCGACCTAAAACGCACGGGGGGTTAGACGAAATCGCCAGAAGACATCCAGAACACCGCCGCCATTGCGAAACTCCGTCTCGGGACCAGAAACTCCGTTCTGGCACTCCGTCGGGACGGGGAATCGGAGGAGATCATCGCCATCATCACCACCGACGCCTCTCCATCGACCAGCCATGTTTCCCCCATCCATGTGTGAGTAATTCCCCCGCTGTAGGTTGAAGGGGATGGTAGGGATTGGATGAGATTGGTCATGTAATAACATAAGATTGTTAGGGCATAGTGCCTAGTGTCCGTAATTGGTACTTTTATGATATTGTTGCAACTTGTTATGCTTAATGCTTGTCACTAGGGCCCGAGTGCCATGATCTCAGATCTGAACATGTTATTGTTTCATGATGATATGCATTGTTTTATGATCTTACCTGCAAGTTGTATACACATATTGCTGTCCGGAACCCAAGGCCCCAAAGTGACAGAAATTGGGACAACCGGAGGGGAAGGCGGTGATATGAGGATCACATGTGTTCACGGAGTGTTAATGCTTTGCTCCGGTGCTCTATTAAAAGGAGTACCTTAATTTCCGAGAGATTCCCTAGAGGCCCGGCTGCCACCGGCTGGTAGGACAAAAGATGTTGTGCAAGTTTCTCATTGCGAGCACGTACGACTAAATATGGAACACATGCATATTGATTGATTAGTACTTGGATACCGTTTTATTACTATCTGCAAATGCCCTACCTTGATTGTTACATGAGTTTCTCTCATCCATGCAACGCCCGTTCATCCATCCCTGTGCCTACATTATTTTAATCCTCCTGTTTACTATAATCACTACTGCTGTCTTTGTTACACTGCTGCTGATATTTCACTACTGCTACTGCTATAAAACTGTTACTACTGATAAAATCTTGTGAGCAAGTCTGTTTCCAGGTGCAGCTGAATTGACAACTCCGATGTTAAGGCTTACAAATATTCTTTGGCTCCCCTTGTGTTGAATCAATAAATTGGGTTTTACTTCCCTCGAAGACTGTTGCGATCACCTATACTTGTGGGTCATCAAGACTATTTTCTGGCGCTGTTGCCGGGGAGCATAGCTTTATTTGCAAGTTCACTTGGATTGATATTGTGCTGCAAATTCTCCATCATGGGTAAACCTCGCGATACTAAAGTCGCCATATTACCATCCACTACAAGAAAAGGTACAACTCTGAGTACCTCTGCTGCTCTTGATTCACCATCTGTGATAAGTAAACTTGTTTCACCACCACAAGCTTCAAATGCTGGTACTTCCGCTGAATCTGAAAATTCTTCTTATAATTTTGATGATGCTTCTGCTGTTCTTGATAATGATGGTTCATTAGGATCTTTTCTAGATGCTACAATTTCTAGGTCTAGACAAATTGAAAATACTGAAACTCCTAATGAAAATGCTGCTACACTCGTTAATTCACCCGAGTCTCGTTGAATACTCTAGTGATGATCTTGATGAAGATTATGTAGAACTTGATGATGATTTCATTGATAAATGCAATGCTACTACTGGTACAAGTAATATTAAAAAGCTTCTTGCACAACATACTGTTAGATATAAACTGTCTCATGATCCTAAATTTGCCACATCTCCTATAAACATAAAGGATAAGGATTATGATTTTTCTCTTGATTTATCTCATATATCTATTGTTGAGAAAACACCTTTTTGTGGTACTCGAAAAAGAAAGTGGCTGTAGAACACATGAATGAGCTTTCAACTTTGAGTAGCTTGTTTTCTGATGATATCAAGAAGCGTACTTATTTCGTTGCTAAATTTTTTCCTTTCTCATTAAAGGATGATGCTAAAACTTGGTATAATAGTTTGCCTCCTGATTCTATTGATAGTCCAAGTGATTTGCTTGATGTTTTCTTTCGGAAATACTTTCCTGCTAGTGCTCAACATATTGCTTTGCAGAGAATTTATAATTTTGACCAGGAAGATGGAGAGAAATTGCCTGAGGCTTGGGCGAGATTTTGCTCTCTTATTGGAGCTCGGCCTGGACATGATTTGGAAAAGCATGATTTACTTGATATATTTTATAGTGGACTAACCATTGAGTCTAGGGCATACCTGGATAGTTGTGCTGGTTGTGTTTTCGAGAAAAGAACTCCGGACGACGCTCGAAGAATTATTGGCTAGAATAGGCGTAAATCATGATGATTGGACTACACCCGAACCAACCCCGACACCAATATTGAAGAAGAGGGGTATGATTAAATTAAATGATGAAGATATGAGGGAAGCCAAGAAATCTCTTAAAGAGAAGGGTATTAAATCCGAAGATGTGAAGAATTTACCTCCCATAGAAGATTTATGTAAGATAACTCCCCCTTCATCCATGGTTGAGGTACACTCTCTTCAACGCTTTACTAGGGAAGATATTCCGTATTCAAAACCTCCTGCACAATGCTTAGATGAGTTTGATAATTATATTGTTAAGCAAAATAATTTTAATATGAGAGTAAAGAATCATTTAATGGAAAATTCTCGAGCTATTAGTGAATTGCATGGTATTGTGGAGAGAACCTCCAATGATGTTAAGATGCTTGTTAAACATTTTCATATGGTTCAAACTCAAATTGATCAAATCACTAAAGCGCAAAATGACTTGTTAAAAAATAGTTCTAAGGAGAAACATGCTTATGAAGTAACAACTAGAGGCGGTGTTTCTACCCAGGATCCTCTATATCCCGAGGGGCATCCCAAAAGAGTTGAACAAGATTCTCAACGAACTGAAACTAGTGCTCCTTCTAAGAAAAAGAAGAAGAAACATAAAACTGTTGTAGAATCCTCTGAGCCTTGATGGCGTGTATTTCACACGTTCGTTGGGCAACCCCAAGAGGAAGGTATGATGCGCACAGCAGCAAGTTTTCCCTCAGAAAGAAACCAAGGTTTATCGAACCAGGAGGAGCCAAGAAGCACGTTGAAGGTTGATGGCGGCGGGATGTAGTGCGGCGCAACACCAGGGATTCCGGCGCCAACGTGGAACCTGCACAACACAACCAAAGTACTTTGCCCCAACGAAACAGTGAGGTTGTCAATCTCACCGGCTTGCTGTAACAAAGGATTAACCGTATTGTGTGGAAGATGATTGTTTGCAGAGAAAATAGTAAAAACAAGTATTGTAGTAGATTTGTATTTCAGTATTAAAGAATGGACCGGGGTCCACAGTTCACTAGAGGTGTCTCTCCCATAAGATAAAAGCATGTTGGGTGAACAAATTACAGTCGGGCAATTGACAAATAGAGAGGGCATAACAATGCACATACATGACATGATAAGTATAGTGAGATTTAATTGGGCATTACGACAAAGTACATAGACCGCCATCCAACTCGCATCTATGCCTAAAAAGTCCACCTTCAGAGTTATCATCCGAACCCCCTCCAAGTATTAAGTTGCTAACAACGGACAATTGCATTAAGTATGGTGCGTAATGTAATCAACAACTACATCCTCGGACATAGCGCCAATGTTTTATCCCTAGTGGCAACAAGCACAACACAACCTTAGAACTTTCTCGTCACCGTCCCAGGTGTCAATGCAGGCATGAACCCACTATCGAGCATAAATACTCCCTCTTGGAGTTAAAAGCAAAAACTTGGCCAGAGCCTCTACTAGTAACGGAGAGCATGCAAGATCATAAACAACACATATGTAATAACTTGATAATTAACATGACATGGTATTCTCTATCCATCGGATCCCGACAAACACAACATAGAGTATTACAGATAGATGATCTTGATCATGTTAGGCAGCTCACAAGATCCAACAATGAAGCACAATGAGGAGAATACAACCATCTAGCTACCGCTATGGACCCATAGTCCAGGGGTGAACTACTCACTCATCACTCCGGAGGCGACCATGGCGGTGTAGAGTCCTCCGGGAGATGAATCCCCTCTCCGGCAGGGTGCCGGAGGAGATCTCCGTAATCCCCCGAGATGGGATCGGCGGCGGCGTCTCGCAAGGTTTTCCGTATCGTGGTTTTTCGCCTCGGGGGTTTCGCGACGGAGGCTTTAAGTAGGCGGAAGGGCAGAGTCGGGGGCCCGACGAGGGGCCCACACCATAGGGCGGCGCGGGCCCTCCTTGGCCGCGCCGCCTTGTGGTGTCGCCACCTCGTGGCCCCACTTCGTATGCTCTTCGGTCTTCCGGAAGCTCCGTGGAAAAATAGGCCCCGGGTCTTCGTTTCGTCCAATTCCGAGAATATTTCGTTACTAGGATTTCTGAAACCAAAAACAGCAGAAAACAGAACCGGCACTTCGGCATCTTGTTAATAGGTTAGTTCCGTAAAATGCACGAATATGACATAAAGTGTGCATAAAACATGTAGGTATCATCAATAATATGGCATAGAACATAAGAAATTATCGATACGTCGGAGACGTATCAAGCATCCCCAAGCTTAGTTCTCGCTCGTCCCGAGCAGGTAAAACGATAACAAAGATAATTTCTGAAGTGATATGCCATCATAACCTTGATCATACTATTTGTAAACATATGTAGTGGATGCAACGATCAAAACAATGGTAATGACATGAGTAAACAAGTGAATCATATAGCAAAGACTTTTCATGAATAGTACTTCAAGACAAGTATTAATAAGTCTTGCATAAGAGTTAACTCATAAAGCAATAAATCAAAGTAAAGGCATTGAAGCAACACAAAGGAAGATTAAGTTTCAGCGGTTGCTTTCAACTTGTAACATGTATATCTCATGGATAATTTTCAACATAGAGTAATATAACAAGTACAATATGCAAATATGTAGGAATCAATGCACAGTTCACACAAGTGTTTGCTTCTTGAGGTGGAGAGAGATAGGTGAACTGACTCAACATAAAAGTAAAAAAAATGGTCCTTCAAAGAGGAAAGCATCGATTGCTATATTTGTGCTAGAGCTTTTATTTTGAAAACATGAAACAATTTTGTCAACGGTAGTAATAAAGCATATGAGTTATGTACATTATATCTTACAAGTTGCAAGTCTCATGCATAGTATACTAATAGTGCCCGCACCTTGTCCTAATTAACTTGGACTACCGGATCTTTGCAATGCACATGTTTTGACCAAGTGTCACAATGGGGTACCTCCATGCCGCCCGTACAAAGGTCTAAGGAGAAAGCTCGCATTTTGGATTTCTCGCTTTTGATTATTCTCAACTTAGACATCCATACCGGGACAACATGGACAACAGATAATGGACTCCTCTTTAATGCATAAGCATGTGGCAACAATTATTATTCTCATATGAGATTGAGGATATATGTCCAAGACTCCACCATGAATCATGGCTTTAGTTAGCGGCCCAAAGTTCTTCTCTAACAATATGCATGCTCCAACCATGAAGGTGGTAGATCTCTCTTACTTCAGACAAGACGGACATGCATAGCAACTCACATGATATTCAACAAAGAATAGTTGATGGCGTCCCTGAAGCATGGTTATCGCACAACAAGCAACTTAATAAGAGATAAAGTGCATAAGTACATATTCAATACCACAATAGTTTTTAAGCTATTTGTCCCATGAGCTATATATTGTAAAGGTGAATGATGGAATTTTAAAGGTAGCACTCAAGCAATTTACTTTGGAATGGCGGATAAATACCATGTAGTAGGTAGGTATGGTGGACACAAATGGCATAGTGGTTGGCTCAAGTATTTTGGATGCATGAGAAGTATTCCCTCTCGATACAAGGTTTAGGCTAGCAAGGTTATTTGAAACAAACACAAGGATGAACGGTACAGCAAAACTCACATAAAAGACATATGGTAAAAATTATAAGACTCCATACCGTCTTCCTTGTTGTTCAAAACTCAATACTAGATGTTATCTAGACTCTAGAGAAACCAAATATGCAAACCAAATTAGCAAGCTCTAAGTATTTCTTCATTAATGGGTGCAAAGTATATGATGCAAGAGCTTAAACATGAGCACAACAATTGCCAAGTATCAAATTATCCAAGACATTTTAGAGTTACTACATGTAGCATTTTCCAATTCCAACCATATAACAATTTAACGAAGAAGAAACTTCGCCATGAATACTATGAGTAGAGCCTAAGGACATATTTGTCCATATGCTACAGCGGAGCGTGTCTCTCTCCCATAAA
>NC_061508.1:247307717-247356327 GCF_022539505.1 Lolium rigidum | reverse complement strand
CCGCCGTGAGATCTCTCAGGAGCCCCTTCGATTAGCCACCCTATGGCATATGCCGTGACGATACCACGACACAAGGGGCAAAGCTTCTACGACAGCTTCCCCCTCATTGCCATCGTCGGCCTTCCCCAGCTCCCCTCCTTCGTCGCTTCTGGCTAAGCATCTTTCGGCGGAGGAAAGGAGGCGGGCAGCCGTACTGACAGTCGTTAAACCTTCTGGAATTGCCTCTCACATTGCCTTTTTACCTAGGTTCGTGGAAATTATTTAGATGAATTTTATCACTTTAAAATATCATATTTATGTCCAAACATGACAACTCTAAATGATATGTTAATCAATACGTTCATAATTTGGGATCATGTTGAAACAAGCGTAAAAGGTGCGCGTGAAGGCCATAAATACCAAAATCCTATCACTACATATGCAAAAATGTAAGGTAAATATGCTTCAAAAATGCACTCATCGATACGTGATATATATATGTGTGCAGATCAAAGACTTAGGTCTTGGTTCAAACCATCTGAATTCAAGTTTGACTATTTCGAACCTCAATTTTGGATTCAAATAAAGTGTGTTAAAAGGTGACCTTAAATTCCTAAGCAGGCAATGGTTATAAGTAGGGTGCAAACATCCCAATTTTTAAGTTGGTTTGTTTACCCCACATTTCAAAATATTCAAAGGTCATGTTGAAATTTGAATTTCAAAGCCTAGTGTTGACCTTGGTGAAATCCAACACTAGAGTTCAAACTCAATCATTTCAGATGCATGCTATGCAAATGCAAATGCAAATGCACATATTCTACTTCCACCCTTCAGAAGTCCTATTCTTCGAGGTGTTACAGGTTCCCTCATCACTTTATATCGATTCTTTCTTAATGCAGGAAATCAAACACGTTCGGAGCTCGTTTGAAGAAAAAAATTGTACTCCAATTAATTCAATTCGTTTGATTAAAAAAAGTTTGTGAACTTTAATTAAATATTTATGAAATTATTAAAAATTACGGTATAAGTCCATTGCATTAGAATTGTCATAAAGTGAATTTGCATATTATATGTACTTGGTACGGTGAATAAGGCTTATACTTCAATAGACCCCTAAGGTTGAAACGTTTTCTTGAGTGAAACATAAGAACAGACGATACACGTTCGGAATTAGAGGTAGAATGGCTGAGATTAAACGATGCCACAATATCCTTTCGGGGGTTTACACTGTTATAAGGCTTGAGAATCAATGGAAGCACAAACCAAATATTAATAGTTTCTCTTATATTTCTTTTGTCTAAAATTTGGAATGATGCTGGTATCAAACCACCACTTTCTGTTGTGAGTGGATACAAATTTCTGTTGATTTGCTTTTCGTGTACTATTTTACTAAGGAGTGGAGTGACACCTGGCGGCGCCTATTTTTCTAGCATCTATCGCTAGCCTAAAAGCAAACTCTAAGCTATAGCAGCCGTCAAATCAATCCGAAGTGGGCGTCGCTTTCCGGCCCGCCTTCTCGGTGAAGAAAGAGGCAGGCACTGTAAAAAATACAAACAACCAGGTAGGAATATTCCAAGGAGAACGCAAAAAGAAGAGCAAGTCAGGGGGCAGCCCATGGTCTCCGACGGGCAGCGCCGGCTCCCCGTGGTTTGACAAAACAGACAGCGAACCGCAGGCGCCGCAGCACGCGCCACCGCACTTGACGACATCACCACACTCTCATATCTTCGCTTCGCTCCCCCGGTCCTCCTTCTTCAGCAGCGACCAGAGTGCAGCAACAGAGCTACTACAGTTCTGCAACGAGTGACTAGTTTGAGAGAGAGAGAGAGAGAGAGATGAACGCGGACTACGGCGCGCCCACGGAGCTCGCGGGGCCTCTGCAGCAGAGGAGAGCGCTGTACCAGCCTCGCCTCCCGCCCTGCCTCCAGGTGATCATCGATCATCCACCAACCCCGCCCCCTCATCGTTTTCTTGGATTTTGCTGCTAATTTGAGACTTAAAATGCTAGTTAATTACTTCCTGTAAGATGAATCTAACGGTAAAAGTTACTAGTAGTAGTAGTAACACGGTTGATGATCACATGCTCTGTTTCCTCTGTTATTTGTCCCCCAAACCTGTTGTGCTAGGGGCGAAGAAAGAACCGATGCTCGCCGAATTTAATCCGTTATTAACTGTCCCAGGGAGCAACGGTGAGAGTGGAGTACGGCGACGCGACCACCACCATCGACCCCATCGGCGCCGACGCCGTCGCCCAGGCCTTCCCGCACACCTACGGCCAGCGGCTCGTTACTTTCCTCGCGCCGGACGCCGAAGTTGTAGAGGAGCGCCAGCCGATCAGGTCCGTCCGTCAAACTCGACGGCAAGCTCGTGGCCCCCCTTTGGTCCATGGGAATCTGCAGCGTTGATACTACGACTGGTCATACTGTTCTGAGACGGTGATGCAAGGCTGATTGCGTTTTTTTGCAGAGTGGGCGTGGTGTTCTCCGGGAGGCAGTCGCCTGGAGGCCACAACGTCGTCTGGGGCCTCCACGATGCTCTCAAGGCTCACAATCCCCAGAGTACCCTCTATGGATTCATCGGTAATCTGATTTTCTGACATGATCTTATTTGACAAAATAACTGAAGGACTTTTTTTGTTTTGCTGTTTACTTACAGTGGTTTGTGCTTGCGTACAGGTGGGACTGAGGGGCTTTTTTCGAACAAGACACTGGAGATCACGAACGATGTTCTTGCGTCATACAAGAACCAGGGTTGGCTGGCATTTTTATTCCTTTTCATCCTTGACATGTTTCTGTCTATGGATGACGACTGACAAATCTTTGCCTGTTTCTGCGCCAAGGTGGTTTTGATTTGCTGGGCAGGAGTATCGATCAGATCCGAACGAGCAAGCAAGTGACCGCTGCTATGGCCACGTGCCGCAGTCTGAACTTGGATGGCCTGGTCATTGTTGGAGGTACTAATACTACGAGAAACCGAGACAATTAATTAGTTGAACTAGCTACGTGGTTCTGTTAACTTTGCTCCTACTCTTTATTACCAGGAGTGACTTCCAATTCAGATGCTGCACAGCTTGCAGAGACCCTTGTCCAGAACAACTGTAAGACCAAGGTATGGAAGCTGCAACATAAGATGGTCATATTGTTCAAGGGCACCAAAAGTCTCTCAGGAGCTAATGTCTTTACTGAACAGGTCGTTGGCGTGCCTGTTTCACTCAATGGCGATCTCAAAAACCAGTTTGTTGAGACAACCGTTGGATTTGATACGGTGTGCAAGGTAAACCATCGGCGGCTGCAAGCAACTCTGCGGACACTTAGAAAGGAGGCATCAGATACAGTTTACCACTATTAGTTCGTCACTCCTCTCATTATGTACTGAATTCCTTTTCAGGTAAATTCTCAGCTCATAAGCAACGTTTGCCTCGATGCAATCTCAGCTGGAAAGGTAACTGTAATATCATCCATTTCGATTCTAAATTAAATAACTATACTTATCAATCGTATGGCACTTGACTGATATGCCTTTTCCTAACAGTACTACTATTTTGTTCGTTTGATGGGTCGAAAAGCATCTCATGTTGCCTTCGAATGTGCACTCCAATCACACCCAAATATGGTATGGATCATCTAACTTGTAGGCCAAACTTGACTAGGTATGAGAAGAGCAATCATCTAATTCTCTCAACTTCTCCATGCAGCTTATCATGGGAGAGGAGGTGGCATTGTCAAAACTCACACTGATGGAATGTATAAATAAGATATGTGACGGGGTACAAGCCAGAGCAGAGTTAGGTTTGTATAGTCCTTTGGTCGTTTCGTTCGTGAAATAAGTTGAAGAACGCTTTGTTGATAATTTTTTGGGTGTACATATATACATATGTTAACCACACAGGATATTTTTTCATACTGTGATAAACTGATGCCCGGTATCCTTTGTTCAGATAAATACCATGGTGTCCTCCTTATTCCAGAAGGACTGATAGAAAGCATTCCAGAAATGTATGCACTCATTCAGGTATAATGGTTCTGGCTACCTCATAAAATGGACAGCATGAATTCTTTTACCTTACTGGTTTCTGTTCAACCATTCCAGGAAATCAGTATCCTCCACAACAGTAATGTTCCTGTTCCAGAGATGTCATCAAAATTGTCTCCATGGGCAGCTGCATTGTTCCAGTTCTTGCCACCCTTCATCAGGAGAGAGGTGCTGCATTTCAACAAAATTTCATTGCTTAATATTTGTGACTTCAACTGATTAACATAAACTAAGATCCAAATACTTTTTATTTTTCACTCAGCTCCTCCTCCACCAAGAATCTGACAACTCTGCCCAGTTATCCCAGGTTTGTGAGCCAGGATGCTCTAAACTATAGCTGCCAGAACTTTTATCATGCAGTTATTGGCATCATAATGTCCTTTTTACAGATTGACACTGAGCAACTGTTAGCGCACTTGGTGGAGGCAGAAATGATAAAAAGAACAGTGAGTTTTCACTACTGCTGCTTTTTTATTGGTTTTAAATTTCTGGATCTGTTCCTGCTGATCGTTTAACTTGATTTTCAGAAAGAAGGGAGATACAAGGGAAAGAAGTTCAGTTCAGTCTGCCATTTCTTTGGATATCAGGCTCGAGGGTCCCTACCGTCAAACTTTGACTGTGACTATGCTTATGTAAGGATTGTAAATTGTATGCTATTTTTTTAATTACCTGATGACAATACTCCGAATATAAGTTGTAAAAATAAATAAATATTATCAACATTGAACAATGCAGGCCCTTGGCCACATCTCCCTACATATGATTGCAGCCGGTTTGACTGGCTACATGGCAACTGTGGCTAATCTCAAGGATCCTGTACACAAGTGGCGTTGTGCTGCTGCTCCACTGACGGTAAGATTTCATTTGTTTTCTTTTTATACCTTCAACCTTTTCTTTTAGACTTCAATAGAAGCATGGTCTTGACAAAAAAAAAATCCGTTGTTTTACTTTTCCGGACATACAGCTTGATCGAGCTATCTTTGTCCCCTAGCACTAACTGGTATTGTAATGACGAATTGCTTCGACAATACTCCTATTCTGCACTTCTATTATATTAGACTACTCCTTCCACTTCTATTTGATTTGTTTTGTTTAAGTATTATCTGAATGAAATACAGAAATATTAATACTACGTATATGCTTAAGTAGTCCTGACTGACTCAGTAATATATGGTGTTGCAATCACCAGGCAATGATGAGTGTCAAGAGGCATTTACGTGGCCCTGGAGCAATCCCTACAGGAAAGCCTGCCATTCATCCTTCCCCTATTGACCTGAAAGGGAAGGCATACGAGTAAGTCTATGTGTATCTTTCATTTTTCTTAAGGCTACAAAAGCAATGTCATGGAGCATAGAAGATTGTTCCTTACTTATTATTACACCAAAATAAGTAATGTGAACTCTTATTACCAAAACCATTATTTATATTGTTGGAAGAAACCTTTTTACTTCTTATAGCGAAACTGCTTAGTTTAAATATTGATAAGATTGTCACATTTAAGGTTATATCGATGATTTATGTGGTCAGGGATATAATTTAAATAAAGAAGGCGAGGAAAAATTATGCTTGATTAATCCCTAGTAACACTTGCCCTATGTTTATCTCCTCACGGTCTTATATATTATATACAAACTAAATTTTCTCATGTATGACTGATCAGGTTACTGAGAGGGAAAGCTTCGAGTTTTCTCCTCGATGACTTCTACAGGACTCCCGGAGGTATTCAATTTGCAGGACCTGGCTCAGATGCAAAGCCCATCACGCTGACCATTGAAGACCAGGACTACATGGGCGACATTGAGATGCTAAAACTATATCTTGACAAGGTTCATGACGGAAACCCTGTTGTTTGCTTGTCTCATGTTTCTAACAGTGCCAAGCCTATAAACGAATTTACTTTCAGGTGAGGACGATCGTGAAGCCTGGTTGCTCGAGGGATACCCTCAAAGCGGCGATAAGCTCAATGATCTCAGTGACGGACGTGCTGACAGTGATGTCCCACCCTCTCAATGCTGAACTGCCTCTCTACCATTTCAACTGAGCGTGAATAACTACATGATAGTTGTTGTGACTTGTGAGCCCACAGCCCAGTTTTGTTTCTACTACAGGAGGCTGGCTTCTTGAGCTATTCTGTTTTTCATTTCTGTTCCTTTTCTCAAGGACAGGCATAAATCGTATCAGTTTATGTTGATATGTTCAAAATTGAAATAATAGTAGTCGATCCTTGTATGAGACTGGAAGCAAACGATAAACTTGATCTAAATTAATGTGAACTTTCAATTTGTAGTAAACTGAACTTGCACTGGGCAAAGCTGGGTAACGAAGAAAAAATTTCTTGGAAGTGTGAGACATCTCCAGGAAGTTGTACAGATTTTTCCAACAACTAATTTTGCGTTAAGTTCACAAATTTCGATACTGCAGAAACTGAAAATTTTGCTTTAGTTTGAAATTTTTGAACCGGGCAATGATGATCAATGATGTACACTGCAACTTATCACCTCTTATTTCACTTTTTCAACATCCAGGTCTTAGCACAGGAAATATAACAAGTTACACTCCAAGGTGGGTTTTTCTTTTTTGCCTGAGAGAGCATTGACCAATTCGGTAGCTGAAGAAATCCAGCATGAACCAGATCAAAGTGCAGTACAAATTACATGATAGGACAAAACAAAGTCCAAGTAGATAGACTAGTGGGCAAAATAAGTTATACATACTGCACCGTTACTCTTAGCAGAAATTGCATAAGATACACATGCCAAAAAATATGGAAACCTTCTCGACTGTTGCACTATAATTAAGCCTTTTTCTGATTACTTCAGAGTAGTAGTAAAGAACTGGTAGATCCACCGACAACCCTGGTCTTCTCACCCCTACTCGACTCTGAATCCTGTACACAAATGGAAAGTCACGATAAGGGATTAGGTAAGGCTATGAAAGAGATTCACTTTACTAGGGGCACAAACTATCATTATATTTTGATATAGCTACTATCTTAATCTGATAATCTAACAAGATAACATCTCACTTAACTGCTCCCAAATGAGAATAGAGAACGTGTTATAAGCATTTTACAACAAGAGAAAGTGAATCAAACATTCATGACAGCCAGACCTCCAAAGAACAAAGAGAGGGATCACGAGAAAAATAATTTAAGGATATCACACAGCTGAACATGTAACTACATGTATATAATGTAAGAACTAAGGACATCACACTTCACAAAGCAGTTCATTAAGCCCATAACGGCAAGGAGCTGTTCATATGTAATGATCTTATAAAAATTCTTAATTATCGAAACTAACTATTCAACACCATGAGTCAAAATATTTTTATTACTGCAGACCCTTGAGTTCCTGTTCAGAGCTAAGCAACACACCAAGATCCTGCCACTACTCTGAAGTAATCAATCCAGACATTAGTGCTAGTGCCCACAAGACCAGAACGAATCAACAAGTCCACAAGGTTGTGTTTCCTTTATGCATCACATCAAAAAAATTGCCAGCAAAATGGATTATATTGATTTCCCCTTGTTCATCTCACCAGATGTGGTCCAGATATTTTATGCCTTCCTACAACCTGTTCCTTATGCATAATTTAGGAGTTTCTTCTTCATTCCTTCCTTTCTTTCCCACATATGAATGCTAATTTCGCAGTATAGAAAGCATAGAAAGTGTCATTAGTTAGCTTACGTATGTTAAATGTACAGAGGAACTTCAGAACTTTGCGAGTTGTCTTGTCCATCTCAGGAAACTTGACTTCAACTATCTTAAGGTGCTCTGATATTGCAGACGACCTCTCCACTGAACTGTAGCTTCCTATCATTTCAATGATATCTCCACTCTGCAGTAAGCAGAGATAAATCAATACTAACTTTAAGATGAAGCAATTATTATTTAAAATATTTATACCGTGTAGAAAAGTTGAAGAGTGAGCTTCTCTAGAACTGGCGAGTTCTTCAGAATGCAAGCTAGTGGATCCAAGTCAGGAGCCATGCACCAGTATTCATTGAGTAATAGAGTCTTTAACTTGCTGAATGTAGGGCACTGCTTCAAATCTCTTGTGAAAACAAACTGAAATAAATACAAAACAAATGAACAAGTAAACAGTCACTGCTGAGAATGTCCAGCGATATAGTAGATAGTGCAACACTGAAATGGTAATAGAAAGGAGTCAAAGACGAGTAACATACAATGTCGGATTCAGATATCAACTTCATATGTTTAGCATTTGAGATACCACCCAGAAGCACACATTCGTCGCTGCCATCTTTATAAGCAACACAATTCTGACATCCATTATCATCATCTCCACAGAAAGCACCAAGTTTGTCATAATTCAAACAGAAATCTTCACAGGAATTGCTAAGATCCACACGTGCGGTCTCTAGCAACACCATGTTGTCAAGAAAAGGGGTTCTACCTGAAAATTTATCTAGTTCCAGCGAGATGAGGCATGGAGTACATACACGGACCTGGCAATTCAGTTTGGACTGGCAATAAATGATGCTCAAGCACTTCAGGGAACAGGACGATATCTTATGAACATGGATCTCACAAAATTTCATTTTCAGATCCTTCAATGCCGGGCAGCAAGAGAAGTCAAGGGACTTCTTTTGTAGGCCTACACCATAAAGGTCTAATATGTTCAGATGCTTAGAGACAAGAGGCAGGCCGTCTAGGTAGAGATGTTCGTAGTGATTGATATGAAGGGTGAGCGCACGAACTCCCCATTGCACAGAACATCGAGTCCATAGGTTCACATAGGGCACGTCATCTTTCAAGAATTCGCTGAATTTGATCTCAACGGTGTCTAGGACCCTGCGCTCACGCAGGATGAGCAGATGGTCCAGGAACTTCCGCAGTTCCTGGACAGGCCCCTGTCTCAGAACGCCGACGATGCGCAGGCCTGTGGTGAACTTCCAGAGGTGGCGCCAGCGCCGAGCAAGCACACACGTCCGCACGGCCGACTGCACCGGGAGGAAGGAGAGGAGGTGGTGGAGGATATCGTCGGGGAGGGCGCCGATGCGGTCACCCGCTCTCACCGGCGGCGCACTCACGTTCTGTTCCCCTGGAGGCATTTCGCCGAACAGTCGTCGGGCGTCGGACTGGGAAGAAAGAAATGTCAGATGATACAAAAGTAGAGAGAGTGGGGCAGGAAAGTTTGATGCGTTGACCTCACCTGGCCGCCGGCGAGTTCACTTGTCACAGGAAACAGCAGAGAAGCAGAGGATGGACTCCCCGAGAGTAGCCGCCGCAGGATGGTTTGGGAATTGGGATCCCTCCCTGCGGCAACCCTGCCTCTGACCTAGGAGAGGACCAGGGCGGCGATAATCGCCGGACCGGCGGCGATCCGGACACCGAAGCAGCGGCGGCGACGGCAGCAGCCAGCCGGCCACTGACCTAGCTCGCCGCCGATTTTGGTCGGTCGGGACAGAGAGAGAAAGAAATCGCACAACTCACCCGATAACGGACAGAGATTTGGTCCATATGGACACTAGCGATCTCTTTATTAAAAAAAATAGATAAAATTGCACAAACCAGCAACTCTTGGGGTCATTGTTGCACAAACCAATGACTCAAATTTTTTGTTGCACAAACAAGTGAATCTAGGGGTAATTAGTTGCATGGAGCTCTAATTAACACATTATGCAATTAAACAACATGCTTGCAGAGAAGACTAAAACGGTTATTAGATGTATAGGCTCCAAACGAGTTTCCCCATGAGTTGTTTTCAGCCGCGTCCCCCAAACACATTTTTTGTCCGGCGCGGCCCGATACACCCGATACAGTGTCCGGCGCTCCGAGGCCGTCCCCGCTACACAGGGGACGCTTCGGGCACGTCGGACACAATGAAAAGCGAGGCAGGGAGTGACGGGGCCGATCGAAGCGTCTCAGCTTTACCTTAATGGTGACGGAGGGGCAGGCGAGACGTCTCATCGGTGATGCGCAGCCTCCACGCGTTGCCGGCGTTCGCACGCCACCACGCGTTCCCGCGCTTTCTTCCCGCTGTTTCTCGCATCTTCCCGTGCTTTCTTCCCGACGCCGATGTCTATAAAAGGCCCTCCCGGCTCAATGGCAGCCACCACAGCCACCGGTATCCCTTTCTCCGCCGCCGCCCAGGAAGAGCGGCGGCGGCGCGGGGTGGATATTTGGCGTTAAGGGCCGCGGCAACGGCGGGAGGCACTCGAGCAGTGGGTCCTGTTTGGGGGACGGGACTGGAGATGCTCTTAGAAACTAAAATCTGAATGATTTTGTATCACTAGTACAGATCCGGCAATTAGAGGAGGTGCGCCCGTGGTTGGGATTTTCATTGGACCACCTCCAAAAATCCGTTCCTCAGAGTGGGTGATATAATCGACCGCTTGCACACACACGGTTGGCTACATATACGGCTCGCCTTTACACCTCCGGGACGCTCGACTTACAGACGTCCCAAAGATAATGGAGTCGGTGTAAAAAAAAACTCACCGCTTCTAAGCGGCGGTGATGACCGAATAATCCATCTGGATCTGTTATATATGGGTCGTCTGAATGTCTACGGGCTATCCATGTTTTCACAGTTGTTGTCTGCAGCCATCGGACCATCTAAATATTATCACACCGCTCTGGTGAATAAGCCGGAGCGTCCGGTATTCGTCGTCGCCCTCCTTGCGATTCCCATTCCTTGGGAAAACAATCCAATTGGGTAACGTTGGGCGGAAATTCTAGTGCAACATACCATTATTTCCGGATTTCCGAATTTTTCGGACAGTAAAAACTAGCCATTGTATACTAAATCAAGACTCGAACCCGGTTTTTATTTGACGCCTCCTCCAAAGAATAAAATCTCTAGGTGGGCGCATTTTCTGACCGCCCCTCAATCGACCCAAGGGGAGGTTTTAGTTTCCACCACCTCTGAAAATTCTTTTATTACCGACAGGCTAACCGCCTCCAAAATTATTGGAGACAGGTTTTAATTTCGAGCACCTCCGAAAATATTTGATTGAAGGCGGTTAATTCCTTACTGGCACCTATTTAAAGAAAACCGCTCATGGGAAACTCGTTTGGAGCCTATCCATCTAATAACCGTTTTAATCCTCTCTGCAAGCATGTTGTTTAATTGCATAATTTGTTAATTAGAGCTCCATGCAATCCATGTTGTTTAATTGCATAATTTGTTAATTAGAGCTCCATGCAATCAATTACCCCTAGAGTCACTGGTTTGTGCAACAATGACCCCAAGAGTTGCTGGTTTGTGCAATTTTCTCAAAAAAATAGTATTAAAATTTTTCGATTTTTTCTGTAGGATGGAGCCAGTAATATATCTTACAAACCTACAAATTTTTAATTAGAAACAATGTGCAATTTCAAATCTCTAAGAAAAAGGCAGACTTTTTCATTTTTATGTAGCTTCGAATACAAAATATTTTAAAATGAGATTTTGAGTGTTAGTGGGATATATCATTATCTATTTTTAGAATTTTATTTCATAATTATTTAAAAAATTAAATATAATTTTTAAAATTTTCTAATATGGCGAGATTACTCGTGCTCGGAAGCCAAAATGACTTTCCGCCGGACAACTGGCCATCAGTTTTTTCTCCAATGACACAAGCCACCAATTTTTAGTGTAGTACGTTCACAAAGATATGTTCAAATGCAGATTTACTCGATTCTAATAAAATCCACCAGTCAATGATATCATTGCAAGATGCATGTCCAGTGTGGTGGCCCTAAGACCATGCACTACACCAAAAGCGATTCAAAGAGGTTAAAGAATCGATTCAACACATAGTAGGGAATCGGTTCATGACACTAGTGGAAAAGAGGCCTTTCGTCCCACCCTTTAGTCCCCGTTTTGAACCAAACCGGGACCAATAGGGGGTATTGGTCCCGGTTCATCATGAAAACTCTTTAGTCCCGGTTCGTTTGGACCCTTTAGTCCCGGTTGGTAATACAAACCGGGACTAAAGGGTGGTCTATGGGGCAAAACCCTTTAGTCCCGGTTCGTATTACCAAAGGTCTACCCTTTAGTCCCGGTTCATGACACGAAGGGGGACTAAAGGGTTTTTGCCTCCCCATGCAGCTCCACCCCCCCCCCGCCGTGGATCGCCTTTTTTAACACTGTAAAATATAAAACAAAATGATAGAAAATTCAAAAAATAAAATCTTTTCAGATTCTTGTATGTTATGCAACTTACTATTAGGGAAAATTAACAAATTTGAATTTTTACTTTTTTGCAAAAAAGTTTTGAAAAATGGTAAAACCGCAATAACTTTTGCATACGACGTCGAAAAAAACGTATAATATATCAAAAAAATCCTGGGAAAAAGTTACATCCGATTTCACCGGGGTTTACCCGGTTAGCCAATTTTTAGATTCTCAAAATTCCAAATGAAAATATGAAAGCAGGAAGATTTTAGTTTTTGCCAGAAATTCGGAATTTTATTTTAAATTTTTTTTTAAAATAATAATTACATCATGCATAAAGATTACTATTACTTAACCATAAAGTTAGCCAATTTTTTAGATTTTCAAATTTTCAAGTTTGGCAAAAAAATATTAAAAAATCATAAATTAAAAAAAAATTATAATACAGATTTAAAAAATTATAATTATAATACCATTACCACAACATGTACGTTATTAGTTTTATTTATTAAAATAATTATTTGGAATTCGAATAATAAATAAGTGTGACATCGACCAACATGTTAATAGGATTGATATGACACTAGTATCACAACATGCGCGCGAAGCACTTGGAAGCGGGATGGGAAAGGAACTTGGAAGTTAAGCGTGCTAGTGCTGGAGTAGTGGGAGGATGGGTGACCGAGCGGGAAGTTGGACCACGAGTAAGTAATTTGACTAGAGATTAAGGGTAGTTAGAGATTAAGTGGAGTTAGAAACTAAACTAGTTAAATAACTGAAATACTAGAAATTCTGAAAAAATAGGAAAAAAAAGAGGAGCGAAAAATAATTGGGAACCAAATAGATAAAAAAATTAACGAAATAATCTTTAGTCCCGGTTCGTGTTACAAACCGGGACTAAAGGGTTTTTCCTCGACGCGCGCCAGCAGCCCACGTGGCGGGACCTTTAGTCCCGGTTTGTTTTACAACCGGGACTAAAGGGGGGACCTTTAGTCCCGCCTAATTGGTCCCGGTTTGGAAACCGGGACTAAAGGCCCAAATGAACCGGGCCTATAGCCCCGTTTTCCACTAGTGTGAACTCTAACAACAAAAGGGAACCAACTTTATTGTGCGCTTCTTTGCGTGTATGCATGGGGCCTTTGACAGAAATGTGAGAGAGAAAGGCTGGAACAAATACAAAATAGCATGCATGTGTGTAACCAACGAACGATTCAATACATAGTAGCAAAACACTAGCGATTCCAAAATCCGACACATTTCCATTTGAACCGGTTATACGTAGTACATGGTCTAACAACCCTTCTCTGAGACTCTGAGTGTAACTTTTCTTGTCTTGGTTAAGTTGCACTTCATTATAGAAATTGTATCAAACAAAGATAAGAAACCAATACACAGTTCTATAATCTTATATTTTGTTTTATTTTTTCTATACATATATCACAAAAGATACCAAACGTTGTGTTGCCAGCTACGGACAAACCAACAAACAATCTTTGCAAAAGTTGAGGACAAACACCTCTTACAGTTTCGAATTATTTCTGTACTTACATCAGAAATGTCATGGTACCGAGGGTATGTGTGTGTACACTCCCTAGAAACAATCTTCCAAGTCGTATAAAATCATTTCTGGCTTATTTTCTCGTAAACATTGAATTTCGTGCACTTGTCGGTTTTCAAATTTTTGGTTTGAATATTTTCGGTCAAAGTCAACTCCCTTGGTAAAAAAGGTCAACAAAACATTGACTTTGACCAAAAAGTTCAAAGTGGAAATTTGAAAACCTATGGGTGCATAAAATTCTGTGTTCTACTTGGAAACATACTAAAATGGGTCTATACGGCTTAGAATATCGTTCTATACCGGGGTGTACATGTGCCATGTGAACATCAAATTTAGTCTCTTATTTACATTAGATGAAATGGCGCAATAACATTCTAGAAACCTTACCCAGATATTTATTATGCAATACACTTCCAATCTACCTTCAAGGACATTAAAGATTCTACGGTGATGGTGAATGCATACATATACACCATAATTCATGTAATCACTACTATTACTCTATGGCTATTTTCTTCTATTTTATTTTTCTGAGATCTAAAGGACTAGGTTTAATGAAGTGTGTTTTAAGATAAAATGTCTAGAAGGTGAAATAAGTTAATATGAGGTATTCCCGCTGATCCATAATAAATATCTGGGCTTTAGTTCAATTTGGTACAAATTTGAACTAAAGCCTTCACACTTATTATGGATCTGAGGGAGTATACTGTAACCAAGTTTTAAATTTATTATAATTATGATGCTATATGCTAGAATTGTATAACAAAGAACATTAGGTTGTACAATGCTAAATGTAATAAGCAAAGTAATGTAGTATCAAATAAAAAAGTTTAGTACAATAAATAACCATTCATTGTGCCACGTGGAGAATTAATGGGCCGATTCCAGATGGATCTTGAAAAACTATCTATTAAGTCATGTCCAATATCGGTCATCCATTAATGGAACTCGATACACCAATCACCGATTATGGTGACTACATAATGCCTAAATCAATTATCAAATTCTCACGCGATGTTGCCATCAATTGCTAGCCACCCTCCCTAAATGCATAAATCGTGGCTTCTTTCTGGATAAACACTAGGGTGGGTCATACAATGCGTCTAACATGTGCCTTCCAACATGATACTCGAGTCACTCCAGCCTATGGAGAGGTTGTAGTAGGTTAAAATGAAGTCAAACACAAGGCGTCAGTCTTGGTTATATTTTTTCAGGGAATATGTTATCTTCACAATCTAGGCGTTTGTTGCATGCACCATAAAATCCCAACATGTAAGATGTTCTCGTGTGTGTATGACATTGTTGTGTTGCTCCTAGTATTACCCAACCAAAATAAGGAACAAAATACACCATTGGTCCTTAAATTCCAACACAATGAGCAAAATACGCCATTGGTCCACGAAATTTAGGAACACAGTCTTAGCACCATAAACTTGTTTAAGTGAAAAATCACGTGTAAGTGAAAGGGAGTGGTCAAAAAATGGCAAAGCATGCATTTCTTGAATTTTTGGAGTACAATGTTCATTCCATTCAAATTTATAGATAACAATGTATTTTGCTGCAAAATCATCCAAAGTTATCGCAACATTCAAACATGTACATGCTAGAAGCAATTTTGAGCATGAGTAGGCAACAATCCCAATTATTCCAATAATATGTACCAACTTCTAATATTTTTATGAAGGACTAAGCTATTAATGGTTGAAAAAATGCACAAGTTCTTGTTTTCTCCGCTAATATGCATGAACTTTATTGGAACTGGACGAATCACTATGAAATTTCAAGGTGCGGTGGATTTCGGAGTTGATTCAAGATATGTCTCCACATGATTAGTTCTTAGACTTCGTATATTTTGACCCCTTAAGGTGGAGATAAAGTCAACGCATGAAGGTTGTTCCTCATGTCTGTAGCTTTTTAATTCATATTTAAGCGTCTAAATGACAGTAGTATGCTTCTTGGTCATCTAAATCTTTATCTACCAAAACTTTCCATTATGGGAGTCTGAAAGTGGTGGTGACGGAATTGACTCTACCCCTCTTTTTGTACTTGATGTATATGTTGGAGATATGCCCAAGAGGCAATAATAAAGTGGTTATTATATATCTTTGTGTTTATGATAAATGTTTGCATACCATGCTATAATTGTATTAACCGAAATATTGATACATATTTGTTATGTAAACAATAAGGAGTCCCTAGTAAGCCTCTTGTATAACTAGCTTGTTGATTAATGGATGATCATGGTTTCGTGACCATGAACATTGGATGTTATTAATAACAAGGTTATGTCTTTGATGAATGATATAATGGACACACACCCAAATAAGCGTAACATAAGATCACGTCATTAAGTTCAATTTGCTATAAGCTTCCGATACATAGTTATCTAGTCCTTCGACCATGAGATCATGTAAATCACTTATACCGGAAGGGTACTTTGATTACATCAAACGCCACTACGTAAATGGGTGGTTATAAAGATGGGATTAAGTATTCCGAAAGTGTGAGTTGAGGCATATGGATCAAGAGAGGGATTTGTCCATCTCGATGACGGATAGATATACTCTGGACCCTCTCGATGGAATGTCGTCTGATTAGCTTGCAAGCATGTGACTGGTTCACAAGAGATGATATGCCACGGTACAAGTAAAGAGTACTTGTCGGTGACGAGGTTGAACAAGGTATCGTGATACCGATGATCGAACCTCGGACAAGTAGAGTATCGCGTGACAAAGGGAATCGGTATCGTATGTAAATGGTTCAATCGATCACTAAGTTATCGTTGAATATGTGGGAGCCATTATGGATCTCCAGATCCCGCTATTGGTTATTGGTCGGAGAGAAGTCTCAACCATGTCTGCATAGTTCACGAACCGTAGGGTGACACACTTAAGGTTTGATGTCGTTTTAAGTAGATATGGGATATGGAATGGAGTTTGAATTTTTTTTGGAGTCTCGGATGGGATCCAGGACATCACGAGGAGTTCCGGAATGGTCCGGAGAATAAGATTCATATATAGGAAGTCACTTTCCAAATTTGGAAATGATCCGGTGCATTTATGGAAGGCGCTAGAATGTTCTAGAACCTTCCGGAAGAAATCACTATGGAAGGTGGAGTCCCGGTTGGACTCCACCAACCCTAACTTGCCAACCAAGTAGGAGGGTGGAGTCCATGGTGGACTCCACCTCCTTGGCCGGCCAAGTAAGAAGGAAAGGGGGAGTCCCACTCCCCCTAGGTTTGGCCCTTTGGAAGGTTTGGGAGTTGGACTCTTATTCGGATTCTAGGGCTAACCCTTGGGGTTCCACCTATATAATGAGGAAGAGAGGGAGGGGGCCGGCCACCACATTGGCCGCACCACCAAGAGGCACCAAGGCCGGTGCCCTAGCTGCCCCCTCTCCCCAAACCCTAGCCGCCCCCTCCTCATACTACTCCCATAGCGCTTAGGCGAAGCCCTACCGGAGTTCTCCATCACCACCGCCACCACGCCGTCGTGCTGTCGGGATTCCGAGGAGGATCTACTACTTCCGCTGCCCGCTGGAACGGGGAGAAGGACGTCATCATCAACACCGAACGTGTGACCGAGTACGGAGGTGTTGCCCGACTGTGGCACCGTCAAGATCTTCTACGCGCTTTTGAAAGCGGCAAGTGATCATCTTCTGCAACAACGAGATCTAATCTCGTAGGCTTTGAAAATCTTCGAGGGTTAGTCTCATGATCTTCTCGTTGCTACCATCTTCTAGTTTGGATCTTGGCTTGTTGTTCGTTCTTGCGGTAGGAATTTTTTTGTTTTCTATGCTACGAATCTCATCAGTATATACGTAATTTGATCCTATGGACGAATGAGGAGATAAATAAGGCTTTGGAAGGCTCTGGAGATGGCTAGTGGCCCTTAGGTCAAAGGTTTATTGATCATGTTACACATATTTTGGTCATATATTTTATATTTGGTCGTCTGAAGTATCAAAACCGGTCTAAGACCGTCAGCGTTTCTTGGATGGTTTTACAGGTTTGAGGTCTTCTATGCCGAAATTGAATTTTTGTCTTGAACTTAAACTCAAATGTCATAGAGTATTTTAGCATGAATAAAATGAAAACACATGGAAAAAAACTCTACAACAACGAGGAGTACACAACATAGTTTTGCGGACACATATAACAATCAGAGCACTTCGATAAATGAAAGTTGAGATTTCTTCGATATCTAGTACTTACACTATTCAGATTGTTGATGGAAAACATGTACACTAGCTGAACAGGTCCTCCATTCATATCTTGTACACCATCCTCCAATAACAAGTCAAGCACGAGGAAAAAGGCAATGCAGCAAGGGTACATGTGAGTGGAGTTAACGTGGTGGAGTTGCCATCAAGTGACTCAAATAGGTGGTCCAATGTGCAATTTAAGCCGTGCAAGATTTGAACACATGTTGGGGGTATAGTACAGTCCTAGCATTGAACGAGTGTAATCATCAGAAAAGTGGGGAAGTACATTTTAAAGAAAAAAACTTGAGTAAATTTAGACCATTTCATAGAAATGTTGTTATAAAGTAAGTTCCTACAACTACAAGGTGACATACTAGTTACTCCCTCTGGCCCAAATTAATTGATGTGCGCCAATTAATTTGTGGTAGGAGGAGTACAACATTTTTTTTCTGACCCCAACAAAGTCGTATTACGAGAGATTTTCATTCAATCGCCATTGCAACAAAATGGCAAGGAGAAGCCCGACGTTCATGGCGAGGAGAAGCAAACAAAAACACGGTGTATATAATCAGCATGATAGTTACAACACCAGCCGGCCCGCATCAGCAGATACGAGGGAGGGGAGAAGGGGGGAGAGAAAAGCAGCAACTTCTACTACAAAAGAAACCAACAATCCATGGATGCACGCACGCACGCGCGCAACTCGAGCGCAAGGTCAGACGCGTGCGCGCGGCAACTGAGATCCTTCCACTCTATCCTGCCCTTTCCACTGACATCCTCGAGAGCTTCACGAGAATGATATCATGGCAGTGCAAAAAGGAGCACCAACCCTCGTCTTATGTGGCTGCCTCCATCATGAGCTGAGCTCGTCCATCCATGCTCATCCCACATTGCCATGGCCCATCATGCATGTGAGCTGGACCGATCGATCGATCGCTACCTAGCTAAGCTAGCTCCTCGACCCGCGCACCCCGAGCTTCTTCACCTCCACCTTGAGCGACTTGAGGTACCTCACGGCCTCGTCCAGCACGGCCGGCGTGTCCATCCGGTCGCCGCCGGGGATGATCCCCTTCAGCGTCTTCATCATCTTCTTCATCCGGTCCTTCTTCCTCTCGCCGCCGCCTCCGCCGTTGCCGGTGGCGTTGTTGCCGGTCGGGCTGACGCTCACCACGTACCCGGAGGAGCACGTGGAGTCCGGCGAGCCCCCGCCGCGGCACCCGGGCGTGCGGCCCGTGCTCAGCACGTCGTCCTCCTCCTCGCCGTCCCCGGAGCTCATCAGCGCGTCGATCTCGTCCGTGTCCTCCTTCTGCCGGATCGAGCACTCGCCGCCGCCGTCGTCGCCGCCGCCGTAGTAGGTGCTCTTGCCGACGTAGTTCTGGTCGTAGCCGCCGTTGTTGTTGTTGCAGTGCTGGTCGTAGCCGCCCGAGGAGCCGAAGTTGTTGGCCAGCGACGGGTGGTACATGACCCTGCTCCGGTCGTAGGTCTGGTCGAAGATGACGTAGTTCTTGGGGCAGGTGTCCGACGGCTGAAACTCGAGCCCGGTGAGCGGTGCCGGGAAATCGTGCTGCCTCCGACCGGCGAGCGGGTCCTCATAGGCAGCCGGAGCCGGCGGTGCCGCCGCGGGGTACCGGTGATCGTTGGGGTAGTACGCTCCACCATTGCCGTACGCGGCCATGTCATAGCCGTTGCCGTAGCCACCACCGTAGCCGTAGCCATAGCCTCCGTAGCCACCATAACCGTAGCCTGGGTCTCCCTGCATCGCTTAGCTCTTCTTGCTCTCGACTTGTATGGGTTTTTTGGCTGTGTTTTGTGGGGAAATCAAGAAAATTGGCGTTTACTTCTGACTGAAGAGAAAACGAAGAAGAATTCGAGGGTTTTTGGTTAACTGGAGCTGGAAATGTTCTGGTTCAATTCAAAATTGATTTGGTTAGTTTGCTACTTGGTTTTGAGGCTTTTTTGGATGTGGGATGCGTGGAGATTTCTGGGCGAATCTACGTCACTGGCTTGAGCAGCTGGCGGAAGTATTCAACCTGCAACCAATAGCACGAGTGCAACGATACATTAGTGAACATGTTGAATTCACAAGCAGACAATTAAACAGAGGACAAAAGAAAAAGTGCATCTGCATAAGTGATGCTGCCTGAAGGTGCTACATAAAGCGTCTTATGTTTCAACTCGCTCAAGAGTATGGTGAGAATTGTCGATGTTAGAATAGAACAGAGCACAGACGAGGAATGCCTGAAGCAATGTGAGAGAACAGAGCACAAATCTGTCCGGGCAGTGTGCGACAGTACACATAGAGCCTACTGCAGTCGTAAAATGTAATGCCAACTAGCCAGCCCACTCCATTATAGATACTGCAACGTGAGTATTAACAATTTGAAATAGTGGAGTTCCACAAAAAATTCGATAATAGTGGAGTTCCACAAAAAATTCGATAAAATTTGAAATAGTTGAGTTTCTACTATCGGCAGAATCAAGCAAAATGGAGAATGTTGAACATGATAGTGGCTATTTTTGTTACCGAAATAAAACAGAGCTACAGATAAGTGTACAATTACGCAAAATTACGCTTGCCAGGTCTACTAGTGATGTGACAAATGGCATTATAAATCGAACGAAATGTTTTAAGGCAGATATTGTGTTAAAAATCATAAGTACTATTTTCTCCTGTTACAGATTGTTGTTACTGAAGTTTGTGTATTTATTTGTTTGAACTATGCATGTATACTAGTACTCCGTAGTAGGATATTTCTGTATCATATCAAGCAAACGACAAGCAGATAGGCATGCTCCCCTGTGTGAGGCAAAGAATACATAAATCCGAGCGTTGTATGTCTTTTGACCAAATCGCAGAACAAGAAACAAAAGGACAGTAGCATAGCATGCACTTGAAAACACAGAGAGCAAAAAAGGCCATCTTTTTTCTTTTGTTGTTTGTTTTATTAACAACGACCCACAAGGCATTGTTTGTCAACACGGGTGCGTGCGCTGAAAAGGTGGGCCTGATCGCGCTTTCCTGTCTGCATGCAGCAGCATTTCGGGCCGGCACTTGCTTTCCTATCAACACTACACTAGCGGCGCACAGCAGCAATACGAACGAAAGTTGGTTATCTACAACTAACACGAAGATGTGATGATGATCACCACTCCCCCACTAGCAAGCAAAGCAAAGGGGTACTATCAAGCAGATTGATGATGCTTGTGAAATAAATACTGTAAAAGATATGAGAGAAATGAGTGTGAAGATGAGCAGTAGAGCTTACGAGTTGTTCTTGGGCGCGCGAGGGTGCGTCCTCGCCTGGCACAGCTGCGCTAATCTGTAGTAGTAGGCGACGGCGCTACTTGTCATAACGGTCTAGCCCCTCCGGTTGAACCCAGCGCGCATGCCAAGGCCGGTGGTTGATCGGCGATCGGGCGATCAGAGGATGCCGCCGGAGAGCGCCGGCAGCTGCGCCGTTGGCATCCTCCTCTGCTTCAGACAGAAAGAAACAGCGTTGTCAGGCAGGGCAGTGGTTGCGGGGAAGGAGGCGGCGCAATGGCGGATGATCTCTGAGACAGAGGAGGATGGAGGTGGATGACTGGAGGTAGGGGATGGATGGCGCTTGCCTTGGCGGGGCAGGGGGTTTTATACAAGGGAGGAACGGAGCAGGGTTGGATAGCGTTGGATGCCCGCTGGGATTGGCTGGTGTGTGTCTGTGGCTGTATGATTCTTTTTATTCCCTGCGTGCGCTCCTTTTGAGTAGATACAGAGAGGAAGGAGGGAAGGAGGAGGATGGCGAGCGGAGCGGAGCGGCGCAGCGCAGTGATGGAAACGAATGAATGAAGGGGAAGGAGGTCGAAATAAATGAGGTGGCGTGCGCACTCGATGGGTTCGTGCTGCTACTGGTGGGTGCGCGTGCCGCTTCCCACCGTGCCCCGCCCGAGCACAAGCACAAGCGGCCCTCCCTCGAACCACGCCTCGCCACCGGAGCTCAGCATGCATGACACGCGGGCCATGGCGGAACTGGTGGCCCGCATGTCCGCGTGGTATAGGGCGCGGCCATGATGTGCTCGGCCCCCGGTCAATGGAGGTGGGCATCGTGGCAGAGGCGCAATCCACCCATAGTCCCAAGCACGAAGCAAGCCGCACGCACGCGTCCACCATGAGTGCGCTGCCCCGGGAGCGCCGTCCGATCGACCATCGGGCGGCCGAGCGCCCGGGCCGTCCGATGCGCGTGCCCGCGGTGGCCATCGATGCCGCTCGCCCGCTGGCTGGCCGGCCGGCCTAGGGACGCTGCTGCTGCTGCTGCTGCGGTGGTAGGGTAGGCGCCGGACGGACGAGCAGACGGGCCCCACGCCGACGACGGGGATGGTAGTCATGGCGGCGCGCCACGGCGTACGCGGGGGAACAGGCATGATGGCGGAGGAGTACTGGCAGCGGGGCTTTGCCCCCGATGGACCACCGGACATGCGAGATTGCCCATCGAGATTGTACTTCACGTGCTGTCGCCTTGCAAACACTGCAACGGATTGCTCTCCCCCGCCCCCGCCCCTGCCTACTCTACCACCCTCTTGTTTCTTTGCTTCCATGCATGTCGTGACACGCTAGCTAGCAGCTAGCTAGCTCAAATCCATCCTGTCTCAGGTAGACTAATTCTCTTTCCCGCTAACGAAAAGTCATCCGTGTCTCTCTCAGGTGGACTAAATCTCTAGTGCAACACTTTTTTTTTTCCAGAACAAACTCTTATGCAGTTGCTTCAGTTTATCAGTTTGGCTCACTTTGCTCTCACATAAAAGGCACAATATTCTTCAGTTCGAGCGATGTTCTCATCGACAGCAAGCGGCTGTGCTGATTTCGTCAATCTCAAGACCCACCGAATTATTTTTTAGACTCGAAGGTGCTCATAAGAAGGTTGAGTGCTAGTGCTTTCATATGAATGAGTGACTGAGTCGGTACTGTGTTTCGCAAAAAAAAAAAAACGGTTTCATCAAATGACAAAAGGCGGATCAATGGCATGTCTCTGGGTCCCCCGTGCCAGCGACCTACAGCCTACTCACCCCGTCTCATCTTTTAATACAGATAATCACGTCCCCATCTCCCTAATTCCATCCACCACAGTCCACACGCAAACCCAAGCTGATCCCACAATGCCGACAATGACCAATAGCTGGTCGTGAAAGAAGGGCCGGCACAACCATGAGGTCGGCTCGCCTTGCGGGCGCCACCACCGTCGGAGCCGCGGGTGCACGATCGCATCTACGTCACCGTGGAGGTGGCCCGCATGTGCTGGGAGGCCAAGATCCCAGTGCCATACCCAAATGTTCAACTCCCGTGCCGGTGGCATTTGAACCGAGACAAGGTCCAGGTGTCGCATGTAACGTCCTCACCGTCGGCGTGCCGCTCCAAGACTTGCGGCATCACGCCCTGCTCTGACCTGAACTACAGGGTGACCCCACCTATGACCCCAACTCCCTAGGTGGTGATGTGGGCATTACCAATCGAGTACCCGACATTAGTCTGCCTCCTATGGCCTGATACGTCTCAAACGTATCTATAATTTCTTATGTTCCATGCTAGTTTTATGACAATACTCACATGTTTTATATACACTTTACATCATTTTGATGCATTTTCCGGTACTAACCTATTAACAAGATGCCGAAGCGCCGCTTCGTTTTCCGTTGTTTTTGGTTTCGGAAATCCTACACAGGAAATATTCTCGGAATTGGACGAAACAAAAGCCCACGGTCTTATTTTCCACGGAGCCTTCCAGAACACCGAAGAGGAGATGAAGAGGGGCCACGAGGCGGCCACACCATAGGGGGGCGCGGCCCCACCCCTGGCCGCGCCGCCATATGGGGTGGGCCCCTCGAGCGTCCCCCGACTCTGCCCCTTCGCCTATTTATTCCTTCCGTCGCGAAAACCCTAGTATCGAGAGCCACAATACGAGAAAAGTTACTGAGACGCCGCCGTCGTCAACCCTACCTCGGGGGGTTCTGAAGATCGCCTCCGGCACCCTGCCGGAGAGGGGAATCATCACCGGAGGGCTCTACATCACCATGCCCGCCTCCGGACTGATGCGTGAGTAATTCATCCTTGGACTATGGGTCCATAGCAGTAGCTAGATGGTTGTCTTCTCCTCTTGTGCTATCATGTTTAGATCTTGTGAGCTGCCTATCATGATCAAGATCATCTATTTGTAATGCTACATGTTGTGTTTGTTGGGATCCGATGAATATGGAATACTATGTCAAGTTGATTATTGATCTATCATATATGTGTTATTTATGATGTTGCATGCTCTCCGTTGCTAGTAGAGGCTCTGGCCAAGTTGATACTTGTGACTCCAAGAGGGAGTATTTATGCTCGATAGTGGGTTCATGCCTCCATTGAATGCGGGACGATGTGACGTAAAGTTCTAAGGTTGTGGATATGCTTGTTGCCACTAGGGATAAAACATCAATGCTTTGTCTAAGGATATTTGTATTGTTTACATTACGCACAGTACTTAATGCAATTGTCTATTGTTTGCAACTTAATACTGGAAGGGGTGCGGATGCTAACCCGAAGGTGCACTTTTTAGGCATAGATGCATGCTGGATAGCGGTCTATGTTATTTGTCGTAATGCCCTAAGTAAATCTCATAGTATTCATCATGATATGTATGTGCATTGTTATGCCCTCTCTATTTGTCAATTGCCCAACTGTAATTTGTTCACCCAACATGCTATTTATCTTATTGGAGAGACACCACTAGTGAACTGTGGACCCCCATCTATTCTTTTACATCTGAAATACAATCTACTACAATCTCTGTTCTCTGTTGTTCTTCGCAAACAAACATCATTCTCCACACCATACGTTTAATCCTTTGTTTACAGCAAGCCGGTGAGATTGACAACCTCACTGTTAAGTTGGGGCAAAGTATTTTGATTGTGTTGTGCAGGTTCCACGTTAGCGCCGGAATCACTGGTGTTGCGCCGCACTACACTCCTTCACCAACAACCTTCACGTGGCCTTCATCTCCTACTGGTTCGATAAACCTTGGTTTCTTACTGAGGGAGAACTTGCTGCTGTACGCATCACACCTTCCTCTTGGGGTTCCCAACGGACGTGTGCTTCACGCGCCATCAAGCATATTTTTCTGGCGCCGTTGCCGGGGAGATCAAGACACGCTGCAAGGGGAGTCTCTCACACCCAATCTCTTTACTTTGTTTATTGTCTTGCTTTATTTTATTTTCTGTTTTGTTTGCTTTCTTCATATCAAAAACACAAAAAAAATAGTTACTTGCATTTACTTTATTTATCAGTTTACCTTTGTTTATTTCATCATGCTTCTCCCTAAGTTTACTTTGAAAGATATATCGGTAGGGCATGGGTCTATCATTGAAAGAGATAATATAGAAGAATTTTCCACACATGTTAGTACGGTTAAAGATTTTGAAGATAGATCCTTGGTGGAACTTGCTCCTAATTATGAAATTGCTACTGCCTCTTTAGTGCACATGTTGGAAGCTAGATTTGTTAATCTTAATCCTATAATGCAACATATGTTTCTTACACTCTGTGATATGGAAGAAGGAGAAAAGAAGGATTTTGTTTTAGAAACCCTTCTTAAAGAATTTGGTGATGTAGCTAGAGAAGCTAGGAAAGTCTTTATTCAACATAAGATGCTTGGCTTTTATACCAATTTTGCAAATACCCTTGAAAAGATGGAAAAAGATAGGCTATAATACACTAATGAAGCCAATTGTGAGGGGGAGATTAAAATACCAATATCTTATAAACTCATAGGAATGCATGAGGCACTAGAAAAGAATTTTGATTGGATTGTTCCTGAAAATTTGTTTGAGGAGGATAGTAAGCCTAAAAGTAATAAAAGAGGAGCTTCTGAAACTTACATAGATAAGATACAATGCATTGTTGAGAAAACCCCCAACTCCTCTGTTGATGCTTCTTCTCTTGATGTTACTTGATTTACACTTTCTGCGCCTAGCTGAAAGGCGTTAAAGAAAAACACTTCTTGGGAGATAACCCATGTTTTTATTTTGCTACTGTTTTGTTGTGTCTTGGAAGTTGTTACTACTGTAGCAACCTCTCCTTATCATGTTTATTTCTTTTTTGTGCCAAGTAAAGTCTTTGATAGAAAAGTTGATACTAGATTTGGATTTCTGCGCAGAAACAGATTTTTAGCTGTCACGAATTTGAGTTGATCTATCTGTAGGAAAGTTGTAAAATCCTGAAAAAATTCATGCGTGATCCTCAGATATGTACGCAACTTTCATTCAATTTGAGCTTTTCCATCTGAGCCTGTTAGGTGCCTCGAAATAATTCGTGTTTACGGACTGTTCTGTTTTGACAGATTCTGCCTTTTATTTCGCATTGCCTTTTTTACTGTGTTGAGTGGATTTATTTGTTCCATTAACTTTCAGTAGTCTTGGGTAATGTCCAGAAGTGCTGGGAATGATTGTGTCCTCGCTGAACATGTGAATTTTTGATTATGCACTAACCCTCTAATGAGATTGTTTTGAGTTTGGTGTGAAGGAAGTTTTCAAGGATCAAGAGAGGAGGATGATATAATATGATCAAGAAGAGTGAAAAGTCTAAGCTTGGGGATGCCCCGTGGTTCATCCCTGCATATTTCAAGAAGACTCAAGCATCTAAGCTTGGGGATGCCCAAGGCATGCCCTTCTTCATCAACAACTTATCAGGTCACCTCTAGTGAAACTATATTTTTATTCCGTCACATCTTATGTACTTTACTTGGAGCGTCTGTTTTTTTTATTTTTGTTTATGTTTGAATAAAATCGGATCCTAGCAATCCTTGTGTTGGAGAAAGAGACGCTCCGCTTTTTCAGTTGAACACTGGTGTTCTTAGTTTTACTTTTAATGTTCATGGCGAAAGTTGAAAGCCGCTTCATTTATTGCTATTTGGTTGGAAACATAAAATGCTTCATGCGGTAATTGGTATATTGTCTTGAATAATTTGATACTTGGCAATTGTTTTGAGCTCTCAAGTAGATCATGTTTAAGCTCTTGCATCATGTGGTTTAAACCTATTAGTAAGGAACTACCGTAGAGCTTGTTGAAATTTGGTTTGCATGATTGGTCTCTCTAAAGTCTAGATATTTTCTGGTAAAAGTGTTTGAGCAACAAGGAAGACAGTGTAGAGTCTTATAATGCTTGCAATATGTTCTTATGTAAGTTTTGATGTACCGGTTCATACTTGTGTTTGCTTCAAACAACCTTGCTAGCCAAAGCCTTGTACTGAGAGGGAATGCTTCTCGTGCATCCAAAACCTTGAGCTAAAACTTATGCCATTTGTGTCCACCATAACTACCTACTATGTGGTATTTTTCTGCTATTCCAAAGTAAATTGCTTGCGTGCTACCTTTAATTTTTTTTTCATTCCTTGTCTTTGCAATACATAGCTCATGGGAAAGTAGCCTAAAAAACTATTGTGGTAAAGAATATGTCGCTTATGTATCTTAGTTCTTATAAGTTGCTTGTTGAGCGGTAATCATGTTTCTGGGGACGCCATCAACCTGTTACACCTTTGTTGAATATCATGTGAGTTGCTATGCATGTTCGTCTTGTCTGAAGTAAGGGAGATTTCTCATGATTAAATAGTTTGAGTATGCATATTGTTAGAGAAGAACACTGGGCCGCCAACCAAAGCCATGTATCATGGTGGAAGTTTCAGCTTGGACACTAATCCTCAGAATCTCTTATGAGAATATTATTTTTGTTGAATGCTTAAAGCATAAAAGAGGAGTCCATTATCTGTTTTCTATGTTGTCCCGGTATTGATGTCCTCAAGTTGAGATCTATCAAAACTGAGAAATCAAATGCGATCTATCTCCTTGGACCTTTGTACAGGTGGCATAGAGGTACCCCTTTGTGACACTTGGTTGAAACATATGTAATGCAATGATAATCCATGGAAGTCCGAGCTAATTAGGACAAGGTGCGGGCACTATTAGTATTCGATGCATGAGGCTTGCAACTTATAGGAGGTTTTATGCATAACACATATGTATTATTACTACCGTTGACAAAATTGTTTCCATGTTTTCAAAATAAAAAGCTCTAGCACATGAGTAATCCCTGCTTCCTCTGCGAAGGGCCTTTCTTTTACTTTATGTTGAGTCGGTTTACCTACTTCTTTCTATCTTAGAAGCAAACACTTGTGTCAACTTGTGTGCATTGATTCTTACATACTTGCTTATTTGCACTCATCATATTACTTTGTGTTGACAATTATCCATGAGATATACATGTTGAAAGTTGAAAGCAACTGCTGAAACTTAAATCTTCCTTTGTGTTTCTTCAAAACCTTCTATTAAGAATCTATTGCTTTATGAGTTAACTCTTATGCAAGACTTATTGATGTTTGTCTTGAAAGTACTATTCATGAAAAGTCTTTGCTATATGATTCAGTTGTTTAGTCATTATCTATTAGTTAAAAAACTATAGACCATTGATTTGAATCACTTCATTCATCTCATATGCTTTACAATAGTATTGATCAAGATTATGATAGTAGCATGTCACTTCAGAAATTATCCTTGTTATCGTTTACCTACTCGAGGGCGAGTAGGAACTAAGCTTGGGGATGCTTGATACGTCTCAAACGTATTTATAATTTCTTATGTTCCATGCTAGTTTTATGACAATACTCACATGTTTTATATACACTTTACATCATTTTGATGCATTTTCCGGTACTAACCTATTAACAAGATGCCGAAGCGCTAGTTCCTGTTTTCTGCTGTTTTTGGTTTCAGAAATCCTACACAGGAAATATTCTCAGAATTGGACGGAACAAAAGCCCACGGTCTTATTTTCCACGGAGCCTTCCAGAACACCGAAGAGGAGACGAAGAGGGGCCACGAGGCGGCCACACCATAGGGGGGCGCGGCCCCACCCCTGGCCGCTCCGCCATATGGGGTGGGCCCCTCGAGCGTCCCCCGACTCTGCCCCTTCGCCTATTTATTCCTTCCATCGCGAAAACCCTAGTACCGAGAGCCACGATACGAGAAAAGTTACTGAGACGCCGCCGTCGTCAACCCTACCTCGGGGGGTTCTGAAGATCGCCTCCGGCACCCTGCCGGAGAGGGGAATCATCACCGGAGGGCTCTACATCACCATGCCCGCCTCCGGACTGATGCGTGAGTAGTTCATCCTTGGACTATGGGTCCATAGCGGTAGCTAGATGGTTGTCTTCTCCTCTTGTGCTATCATGTTTAGATCTTGTGAGCTGCCTATCATGATCAAGATCATCTATTTGTAATGCTACATGTTGTGTTTGTTGGGATCCGATGAATATGGAATACTATGTCAAGTTGATTATTGATCTATCATATATGTGTTGTTTATGATCTTGCATGCTCTCCGTTGCTAGTAGAGGCTCTGGCCAAGTTGACACTTGTGACTCCAAGAGGGAGTATTTATGCTCGATAGTGGGTTAATGCCTCCATTGAATTTGGGACAGTGACAGAAAGTTCTAAGGTTGTGGATGTGCTGTTGCCACTAGGGATAAAACATCAATGCTTTGTCTAAGGATATTTGTATTGTTTACATTACGCACAGTACTTAATGCAATTGTCTATTGTTTGCAACTTAATACTGGAAGGGGTGCGGATGCTAACCCGAAGGTGCACTTTTTAGGCATAGATGCATGCTGGATAGCGGTCTATGTTCTTTGTCGTAATGCCCTAAGTAAATCTCATAGTATTCATCATCATATGTATGTGCATTGTTATGCCCTCTCTATTTGTCAATTGCCCAACTGTAATTTGTTCACCCAACATGCTATTTATCTTATTGGAGAGACACCACTAGTGAACTGTGGACCCCCGTCCATTCTTTTACATCTGAAATACAATCTACTGCAATCTCTGTTCTCTGTTGTTCTTCGCAAACAAACATCATTCTCCACACCATACATTTAATCCTTTGTTTACAGCAAGCCGGTGAGATTGACAACCTCACTTTGTTAAGTTGGGGCAAAGTATTTTGATTGTGTTGTGCGGGTTCCACGTTAGCGCCGGAATCAACGGTGTTGCGTCGCACTACACTCCTTCACCAACAACCTTCACGTGGCCTTCATCTCCTACTGGTTCGATAAACCTTGGTTTCTTACTGAGGGAAAACTTGCTGCTGTACGCATCACACCTTCCTCTTGGGGTTCCCAGCGGACGTGTGCTTCACGCGCCATCATGGCTCAACAGAGGGCCCATGAGGGAGACCACAGCCAATGATGGACCAATACGTTGGTTGCAGCGGTGGAAAGATGGAAGAAGGCGGATTCTTGACGGACAAGGCCAGGAGATGTCGATTAAGGAAAATATAGATTAGATCTTACATGTAACTTAGTTGAATCCGTGCAGGACTCTTGGGACCTGGCCTCCTATATAAAGGCCACGGGAGGGCGTGTCGGATCCTGGCTACATAACTTACACAATCACGCATACACCAACCCCTGTAAATCTTGCCACCCTGCGAGATCTCCACTACGTAGTCTATCGGCTACCCCATTGTAACCTTTTTCATCGATAATCAAGATCAGACAAGCAGGAGTACGGGTTTCACCTCATCGAGGGCCTCAGACCTGGGTAAATCTCGCCTCTCGCTCGTTTGGTATCCGATGTCTCGTGCTAACCTGCAGGATTCCATCAACCCTAAGCCCCCTCATGGTGGGAATTTCCAAGGAGCCCCCTCGTCAATTGGCCCCGACCGTGGGGAGTCTGCTCGTTCAAGGCACATCATCGGCTGTTCCGATCATGTCGGTGATACATTGCAAACATATCTATAATTTTTGATGCTACATGCTTGTTTTACACCAATTGCTATATGTTTTGTTTACACTCCGTGGAATTTTTATGCATTTTTTGGAACTAACCTATTAACAAGATGCCACAGTGCCAGTTCCTGTTTTCTGCTAGTTTTGTATTTCAGAAAAAGTTGTTCTGAAAATATTCTCGGAATTGGAAGAAACGAAAGCCGAAGTTCCTATTTTGCTGTCACGAAGACGGAGTCCAAAGGGGAGACAGAGAAGAGCCAGGAGGCGGCCACACCATGCCTAGGCGCGGGCACCCTGGCCGTGCCTACGGGTGGTGTGGGCCCCTCGGGCGCCCACCGACATCGCCCTTTCGCCTATAAATTCACATCCTCGGGAAAAACCTAAACACCCGAGCCTCCATCCTTGAAAAGTTCCTTAGCTCCACCGTCATCGAAGACAAGTTTCGGGGGACAGAAGTCTTTGTTCCAACACCCTGTCGGGACGGGGAATTGCCCCCGGAGCCATCTCCATCGACTCCACCGCCATCTTCATCGATGTTGCTGACTCCCATGATGAGGAGGGAGTAGTTCTCCCCCGAGGCTGAGGGCTTTACCGGTAGCTATGTGGTCTATCTCTCTCTCCCATGGTGTGATCTTTATGTGATCATGACCTTTGTAATCTAGTTGAATAAGTAGATGTTACTCTTCATCTATTATGCTACTAAAGTGGTTTTATTATTGTGATCTCCGGAGACGCCTTGTCCCACGGTGTGAAGGTGACAGTGTGTGCACCGTGTGTGTCTCTTAGGCTAAAGATTACATAAATACTTATCATGAGTTATAATTTGAGTTGGATGTCTCTATAAAATTGTGGTGTTTGTTAGTACTATCTTTGGATGCTCAAAGTGATGGAGTGGGGTGTCCCTAGGTTTGGAACGTTAACTTTAAGGAGTGCTTTTGCAGCCCTACGCGGTGAATTGGTGTTCGTTATCCAAGCGGAGAGTGGTTCAGAGTAGCATAGTGAAGATATTATATTTATGTATTAAATTATGATATCATTGTTGAGAGTGTCCACTAGTGAAAGTAATATCTCTAGGCCTTCTTTCTAAGCATTGAAACACCATTTACAACCAGTTCTGCTACATGTTTGATTGCTGCCATTTTTATTTCAGATTGAAATTACCACTTATAATCATCCATATTACTTGTATTTCACCATCTCTTCGCCGAACTAGTGCACCTATACACCTGACAAGTGTATTGGGTGTGTTGGGGACACAAGAGACTTCTTGTATCTTAATTGCAGGGTTGCTTGAGAGGGATATCTTTGACCTCTACCTCCCAGAGTTTGATAAACCTTGGGTGATTTACTTAAGGGAAACTTGATGCTGTTCTACAAACCTCTGCACTTGGAGGCCCAACACTGTCTACGAGAATAGAAGTGTGCGTAGACATCAAGATCTTTTCTGACGCCGTTACCGGGGAGGTAAGGTAAAAGGTACTCACATCCTCTGGCTACTAAGCTATCTTCTAGTACTGCTGCTGGTGTGTGAGTGCTCGAAGTTATTTCCTTTAGATTCTGCATTTATATCTTTCTATTTCTTGTTTTTATTTTCACTAGTTAGTCTTAATGGAAAACAACAACAAAATTAGAGAGATTTATAGTATTTATCTTGAGTCAGGACATGAGGTGTTTGAAGAGAAAATTTAAAAATCTATGGAACTTTATTTGCATGCTAATAGCAATGTTATTAGTATGAATTCTTTGAACACCATTATTGCTAATGCTATGGAAAAGTCTAACCTTGGGGAAGCTAGTTTTTATGAAAATGATCTTTTTAGTTCCCCAGCTTTAGAGGAGAAAATTTGCTATGATGATACTATACCTCCAATATATGATGATTACAATGATGAATATGATATTTTCAGTCCACCTACTATTGAGGAGAAAATTAATCATGATTACAATATGCCTCCTATATTTGATGATTATGGTGATGAGAATAATAATGATATCTATTTTGTTGAATTTTCTCCCACTACAATTAATAAGAATGACTATGCTTATGTTGGGAGTAATAATTATTTGCATGTGGCTCATGATAAGAATGTTTTATGTGATAGTTATATTGTCAATTTTATTCATGATGCTACTGAAAGTTATTATGAGAGAGGGAAACATGGTTTTATGTATCTCAACAATATTAAGTTTCACCTCTTTATGTTGAAACTTTTGAAGCTTCACTTGTTTTGCTTTCCTATGCTTGTTGCTTTGTGCTTCCATGACTTGTTTCTTTACAAGATTATTTTTCATAGGAAGTGGGTTAGACTTAAATTTGTTTTATATTTGCTTCTTGATGCTTTATTTTACTTCAATTCATATTTCTTATGTGAGCATCTTCTCAAACTATTGTGCCTAGCTGAAAGGCGTTAAAGAAAAGCACTCTTGGGAGATAACTCATGTTTTATTTATGTAATTTTTCTTTTGTTGAGTCTTGTAAATTGTTACCTCTGTAACAACCTCTCCTTATCCTTTTTATTTCGTTTTTGTGCCAAGAATAGCCTCTAATAGGAAGAAGGTAAGATTTGGGGAAGTTGTTGTCCCGAAACAGATTCTGTGCTGCCACCAAAAAAATTATTACTCCCAGCCAGAACGTCGGATTGATCTGAATTTGTTTTAGCATATGCCCCAGGTTATTATCTAACTTTCATTAGGATTGCAATTTTTGATTTGAGCAACAGAGGATTTTCGAAAAAAATCAATCTTTACCTACTGTTCTGTTTTGACATATTTCTGCCACTATTTGCATTTGCCTCTTAATCTTTTTCTCTTTGAGTTCTTTTGAGAGAAAGAGTTTTTAGAAGAAGTTGCTACAATAGCTAATGTTTTAATAGATGTTTGACTTATGTTAGAACTGAACCAAAGTGGATTTGTTATTTTTATTGCACTAATGTTGCTAATGAAAATTGTGTGAAGTTTTGTATGAAGGAACTTTTCAAGTGTAGGGAGAGAAGAATGATGTGATGAGTGATACGTCTCCGACGTATCGATAATTTCTTATGTTCCATGCTTGTTTTATGACAATACCTATATGTTTTGTTCACACTTTATGATGATTTTATGCATTTTCTGGAACTAACCTATTGACGAGATGCCGAAGTGCCAGTTCCTGTTTTCAGCTGTTTTTGGTTTCAGAAATCCTAGTAAGGAAATATTCTCGGAATTGGACGAAATCAACGCCCAGAGTCTTAGAATTGGACGAAGCTTCCAGAACACCCGAGAGTCGCCAGAGGGGGGACACAGGCCCACCAGATGATAGGCTGGCGCGGCCCAGGCCTTGGCCGCGCCGCCTTACTGTGTCGTCGCCTCGTCGACCTTCCGACTCCGCCTCTTCGCCTATATAAAGGTCCCTGACCTAAAACACGATACAAAAAAGCCACGGTACGAGAAACCTTCCAGAGCCGCCGCCATCGCGAAGCCAAGATCTGGGGGACAGGAGTCTCTGTTCCGGCACGCCGCCGGGACGGGGAAGTGCCCCGGAAGGCTTCTCTATCAACACCACCGCCATCTTCATCAACGCTGCTTGTCTCCCATGAGGAGGGAGTAGTTCTCCATCGAGGCTCGGGGCTGTACCGGTAGCTATGTGGTTCATCTCTCTCCTATGTACTTCAATACAATAATCTCATGAGCTGCCTTACATGATTGAGATTCATATGATGATGCTTGTAATCTAGATGTCATTATGCTAGTCAAGTGGATTTTACTTATGTGATCTCCGGAGACTCCTTGTCCCACGTGTGTAAAGTTGACGAGTGTGTGCACCGTGTGGGTCTCTTAGGCTATATTTCACGAGAATACTTATTCGCTGTTATGAATGGCATAGTGAAGTGCTTATTTATATCTCTTTATGATTGCAATGTGTTTTGTATCACAATTTATCCGTGTGCTACTCTAGTGATGTTATTAAAGTAGTTTATTCCTCCTGCACGGTGTAATGGTGACGAGTGTGTGCATCGTGTAGTACTTGGCGTAGGCTATGATTGTGATCTCTTGTAGATTATGAAGTTAACTATTGCTATGATAGTATTGATGTGATCTATTCCTCCTTTCGTAGTGTGAAGGTGACGAGTGTGCATGCTATGTTAGTACTTGGTTTGGTTATGTTGATCTGTTATGCACTCTAAGGTTATTTAAATATGAACATTGAATATTGTAGAGCTTGTTAACTCCGGCATTGAGGGTTCGTGTAATCCTACACAGTTAGTGGTGTTCATCATCCAACAAGAGGGTGTAGAGTCTAGCATCTATTTATTTATTCTGTTATGTGATCAATGTTGAGAGTGTCCACTAGTGAAAGTATGATCCCTAGGCCTTGTTCCTAAATATCGCTATCGCTGCTTGTTTACTTGTTTTACTTGCTTGTTTACTTCTGCAATATTACTACCATCAATCGCACGCCCGGCAAGCACTTTTCTAGCGCCGTTACTACTTGCTCATATTCATTCATACCACTTGTATTTCACTATCTCTTCGCCGAACTAGTGCACCTATTAGGTGTGTTGGGGACACAAGAGACTTCTTGCTTTGTGGTTGCAGGGTCGCTTGAGAGGGATATCTTTGTCCTCTTCCTCCCTGAGTTCGATAAACCTTGGGTGATCCACTTAAGGGAAAACTGCTGCTGTTCTACAAACCTCTGCTCTTGGAGGCCCAACACTGTCTACAGGAATAGAAGCGTGCGTAGACATCAAGCTATTTTCTGGCACCGTTGCCGGGGAGGAAAGGTAAAAGGTACTCACACTCCGGATCTCGGCTACTAAGCTATTTTCGCCGTTGTAAGTACTCGAAGCTATTTCATTTAAATCCTGCAATTGCATCTTTTTGTTTCTTGTTTACACTAGTTAGGCATAATGGACAACAATGAGCTTCTTATTCTATTTCCTGATTTAAGACATGGATGGTTTGATGCGAAAATTAAAAAACCTATGGAACAAATTAGTATGAACGCTTTGAACACCATTGTTGCTAATGATATGGAAAATTCTAAGCTTGGGGAAGCTGGCTTTGATGAGCATGATATTTTTAGTCCCCCAAGCATTGAGGAGAAAATTTACTTTGATGATACTTTGCCTCCTATTTATGATGATTATAATGATATTGGTCTTTTAGTACCGTCTGTTATGGAGGATAAATTTGATTATGATTACAATATGCCTCCTATATTTGATGATGAGAATAATAATGATAGCTACTTTGTTGAATTTGCTCCCACTACAACTAATAAAATTGATTATGCCTATGTGGAGAGTAATAATTTTATCCATGAGACTCATGATAAGAATGCTTTATATGATACTTATATTGTTGAGTTTGTTCATGATGCCTCTGAAAGTTATTATGAGAGAGGAAAATATGGTTGTAGAAATTTTCATGTTACTAAAACACCTCTCTATGTGCTGAAATTTTTGAAGTTACACTGGTTTTATCTTCCTATGCTTGTTACTTTGCTCTTCATGAACTTGTTTATTTACAAGATTCCTATGCATAGGAAGCATGTTAGACTTAAATGTGTTTTGAATTTGCTTTTTGATGCTCTCTTTTGCTTCAACTCTTATTTCTTGCGCGAGCATCATTAAAATTGCTGAGCCTATCTTAATGGTATAAAGAAAGAACTTTTTGGGAGATAACCCATGTGTTTATTTTACTATAGTACTTTTTTTTATATTTGTGTCTTGGAAGTTGTTACTACTGTAGCAACCTCTCCTTATCTTTATTTTATTGCATTGTTGTGCCAAGTAAAGTCTTTGATAGCAAGGTTCATACTAGATTTGGATTACTGCACAGAAACAGATTTCTGTCTGTCACGAATTTGGTCAGGGTTCTCTGTAGCTAACTCAGAAAAATCTTCCAATTTACGTGCGCGATCCTCAGATATGTACGCAACTTTCATTCAATTTGGGCATTTTCATCTGAGCAAGTCTGGTGCCACTTTAAAATTCATCTTTACGGACTGTTCTGTTTTGACAGATTCTGCCTTTTATTTCGCATTGCCTCTTTTGCTTCGTGTTGGATGGATTTCTTTGTTCCATTAACTTCCAGTAGCTTTGGGCAATGTCCGGAAGTGTTAAGAATGATTGTGTCACCTCTGAACATGTGAATTTTTGATTATGCACTAACCCTCTAATGAGTTTGTTTCGAGTTTGGTGTGGAGGAAGTTTTCAAGGGTCAAGAGAGGAGGATGATATAATATGATCAAGAAGAGTGAAGAGTCTAAGCTTGGGGATGCCCCCGTGGTTCATCCCTGCATATTTCAAGAAGACTCAAGCATCTAAGCTTGGGGATGCCCAAGGCATCCCTTCTTCATCGACAACTTATCGAGTTCCTTCTCTTGAAACTATATTTTTATTCGGTCACATCTTATGTACTTTACTTGGAGCGTCTGTTTGTTTTTGTTTTGTTTGAATAAATTCATGCTTGTGTGGGAGAGAGACACGCTCCGCTGTTGCATATGAACACATGTGTTCTTAGCTTTACTCTTAATGTTCATGACGAAGGTCGAAACTACTTCGTTCATTGTTATATGGTTGGAAACAGAAAATGCTGCATGTGGTAATTGGTATAATGTCTTGAATAATTTGGTACTTGGCAATTGTTGTGCTCATATAGATCATGTTTAAGCTCTTGCATCATGTACTTTGCACCTATTAATGAAGAACTACATAGAGCTTGTTAAAATTTGGTTTGCATGATTGGTCTCTCTAAGTCTAGATATTTTCTGGTTAAGGTGTTTGAACAACAAGGAGACGATGTAAAGTCTTATAATGCTTACAATATGTTTATATGTGAGTCTTGCTGCACCGTTTTATACTTGAGTTTGCTTCAAACAACCTTGCTAGCCTAGCCTTGTATTGAGAGGAATTCTTCTCGTGCATCCAAATCCTTGAGCCAATAACTATGCCATTTGTGTCCACCATACCTACCTACTACATGGTATTTCTCTGCCTTTCCAAAGTACATTACTTGAGTGCTACCTTTAAAATTTCTATTCTTTGCCTTTGCAATATATAGCTCATGGGACAAAATAGCCTTAAAAACTATCGTGGTGAAGAATATGTACTTATGTGTCTTATTTCTTAATAAGTTGCTTGTTGAGCGGTAACCATGTTTACGGGGACGCCATCAACTTTTACCTTTGTTGAATATCATGTGAGTTGCTATGCATGTTCGTCTTGTCTGAAGTAAGGGAGATTTTCATGATCAAATGGTTTGAGTATGCATACTGTTAGAGAAGAACATTGGGCCGCTAACTAAAGCCATGATTCGTGGTGGAAGTTTCAGTTTGGACAACTAATCCTCAATCTCTTATGAGAATATTAACTGTTGTTGAATGCTTATGCATTAAAGAGGAGTCCATTATCTGTTGTCTATGTTGTCCCGGTATGGATGTCTAAGTTGAGAATAATCAAAGCGAGAAATCCAATGCGAGCTTTCTCCTTAGACCTTTGTACAGGCGGCATAGAGGTACCCCTTTGTGACACTTGGTTGAAACATATGCTATGCAATGATAATCCGTGTTAATCCAAGCTAATTAGGACAAGGTGCGAACACTATTGGTATACTATGCATGAGGCTTGCAACTTATGAGATATCTTATACATAACACATATGCTTTATTACTACCGTTGACAAAATTGTTTCTTGTTTTCAAAATGAAAAGCTCTAGCACAAATATAGTAATCAATGCTTCCCTCTGCGAAGGGCCATTCTTCTACTTTATTGTTGAGTCAGTTTACCTATTCTTTCTATCCCAGAAGCAAACACTTGTGTCAACTATGTGCATTGATTCTTACATGTTTACTTATTGCACTTGTTATATTACTTTGTGTTGACAATTATCCATGAGATATACATGTTGAAGTTGAAAGCAACCGCTGAAACTTTATCTTCCTTTGTGTTGCTTCAATGCTTTTACTTTGAATTTATTGCTTTATGAGTAACTCTTATGCAAGTCTTATTGATGCTTGTCTTGAAAGTATTATTCATGAAAAGTCTTTGCTATATGTGTTGCCTGCCAAAACTCACCGGCGAGCAGTGGTTAAGCAACACGAAGAGCCGGGAGACTCCCACGACCGCTTAGTGGGCCCTGGCGTCTCGCGTCGTCCCGCAAAGTCCTGGCACACGTCCTGGCGGTTGCAAGGGCGTGCCACTGACCTAGACCCGGCCGGGAAGGTGATGGATTGCTTCGACTAGTCTCCCGCATGGTAGACACGTAAACATTAAATGCGAGCCCGATCGGCTCTCGGGTTGCCACTGTGGATCGGCTCAAGGAGCCGATCGCCCCATGGTTCACGTTGGAATTACGATGACATGGGGCTCTCGCTTGATCGAGAACAAAGCTAAACCAATCTACGACGGTTTAGGGTTTTCACCGCATAACCGGAACATCCTACGCGTAGTTGGGCCTAGCGGATACGAAAGATGATGTAAACTACCCCTATAAGAGGCCTAAAAACCAACGTAAAGTTAATTCCCGGAACATCCCTTATAGGAACGGTAAAGCAACACCTCGCGTACTACCGGATCATCCAACCCCAAGCATAAGGCCTAATCATGCGAGATATTAAACTAATCCTTGAAGAACAAGGAGCAACTATAACGAGATCGGATCTACTAAGTAGCGAACAAGCAAGGTGCTGCCCTTACACCTGTTCAGGTGTAAGGACAGCTAGATGTCGAAGGACGGCATTGCTAAGCAGATACGCATATGAAAAGCATCAATGCAAGCCCTAAAACATCTACGATAAATAGTGTTACTCGCCATCAACAACGCTTCAGCACGAGTAACACAAGGTAATCGAATAAACGTGTACTGCCTAGATCGCAAGATGCGATCTAGGCAGCATGATGCTTACCCGGAAGAAACCCTCGAAATAAGGGGTGGCGATGCGCCTGATTTGTGTTTGTTGTGAACGTGATTGTCCTCCTTTCTCGATAACCCTAGATACATATTTATAGTCCAGGTGACTTTCTAATTCAAGCGTGCACCTAACCGTGCACGGGTTAAACTCTAACTTTTACTTCTAAACTAAGATGCGATCTACTACAATTTACAGATACACGGGCAATCTAGCCCAAACTCTTCGCGCAAGGCCGCTTCAAAGACGCTCCTCGTGTACATCCTTCAAGCCCATCTCAATAACGGCCCATCTCCTGATTTGGCCAAAATCTGGTGATAACACATGCCCCCTGGTTTTGGTAATGATAATTTCAAAACCACTCTGTTTTTCCTTCGAAGGGTCATGTCGTGGCAGAGCAGAACCGTCGCAGTATTCTTCATCATGATGCCTTGTCTTCTCAACTTCTGCACGATTTACAGTTTTGGCACCGTATCCTCGAAAACTGCTCAAACATTAAATTTCCACTATATCCCCTCTATTTTAACCGCATCGAGCAGTTTGCTTCTTCATCCTCTTGCTCCACACTAGCTATCGAAAAGCCCTCCCCCACCATGGACACATCCTCCTCCTCCGCTGCATCGGCTCTCTCCTTCCAATCCTCCTCTTCAGACAAGCCGATGACAGGGCCCAGCCAATGGAATGAGCCGGAGTGGGACTTCGACTACGTGCCAGATGGCCCACCCGAGGCCCTCGTCGGGTCAGATGGCGACTTGCCCCTGACCGATGGGGAGGACGACCTCCGGTTCCTCATTGACGGGGAACTGGTGGCGGAGAGCGAGGATGACCTCCACTCCTGGGGTAGCTTCATCCCCTCCGACGAAGAGGAAGAAGAGGAGGATGAGGAGGACGACGTCTCCTCCAACGAGGAAGAAGAGGAAGGCGACACCTCCTCCGACGAGCCGCCGGTGAAGCGCTTCCGCGGCTGGGCTTGGTCGGATGACGACGAAGACGACGATGATGAAGAGGACGAAGCCCCCGTTGAGGGTTACGGTAGCAGCGACGAGGAGCTTGCCAGCAGCAGCACCGGCGGCGGCTACAGCGGCGACGACGAGGACAGCGACAGTCCTTAGAGTAGTGCTTTTTTAGCATAGGACTAGTGGTAGCAACCTGTCCTCCTTTTGTTCTTCCTCCCTTGAACAATCGGCTCTTTCTCTGTAAGAAATCCTTTTATTAATGAAGAAAATATTCCCCTATTAACTTTGCTTTCTTGTCAATTTTGCCGACTGTCAAACGAGGTCGCTACACCAAGAGCCGATGGCAAGGCATCGGCCTAATACGATTTGAGGTCAAACCGTTGCTTATTCATACGGTCAAAAAGATCCAGTTCATGTCCAAACCATCCTCCAACCTCAAACGCGCAGATTCAAACTCCTCAGCAAATCCACTGGGAGATTCGTCTCAGATTTCATGATCCCTAGCCTGAAACCGATCTGTTAACTTGCTCAATTAAGCTTGTTCCCCTAGAGTCGATGGCAATGCATCGGCCTTACTTCTTTTTACCGGCCGATTAATTATATTTTTTTTACTGGACGATTTCGTGCATCGGCCTCCATATTTTACTGTCCATCATCCCACATACTTGGGAAATACTTCTTGAGATGCTGGCCATTGACAGCTACTGGGAACTTCACGCCATCCAACTGCTCGAGCATGTATGCATTCCCCTTTAAAACGTGGATGACTTTGTACGGGCCGTGCCAATTTGGAGACCATTTACCATACACTTTATCCTTCGTCCCCAACGGTAATACAGACTTCCCATACCGGATCACCAACTTGGAACTCTTTTGGCTTCACCTTCTTATTATATGCACGAGCCACCTTAGCTTTATTCTCCTTGATTTTCTCAAGTGACCATAGTACGAGTTCCGTTGCATCCTCAATCTTCGTCGCTCATTAGGGCTGCATATTCTTCAGCAGTTAAATCATTCTGAAATGTTATCCGTGTCGACCCAGCCTTGATCTCCCAGGGTAACACAGCTTCTTGTCCATAGACCAGCTGGTATGGCGAGGTTTTTATTGCTCCATGACACGACATACGATAAGCCCACAAAGCTTCTGACAATACCTCATGCCATCGTTTAGGGTGCTCGTCGATTTTCCTCTTAATCAGCTTGATCAGGCTTTTGTTGGACGCTTCGGCCTGTCCGTTTGCTTGAGCATAATATGGAGACGACCGGATCAACTTGATCCCCATGTCATCGCAGAACTTTTTCATCTCCTTCGAAACGAAAACTGAACCTCCATCGGTCGTGATAGTCTGGGGAATCCCGAATCTATGAATGACATGTTCCAACACGAAACTGATAACATCTTTCGATGCTACTGACTTCATAGGGATGGCCTCCACCCATTTAGTGAAATAATCTGTAATGGCCAGAACCCATTCATGGCCTTTGCTCGATGCAGGATGGATTTTGCCGATCATATCCATGCCCCAACCTCGGAACGGCCAAGGTTTGATGATAGGATTCATTGCCGATGCGGGTACCATCCGAATGCTCCCAAACTTCGACATGCTTGACACCCTTTATAATACTGGAAACAATCTTCAAGCATGGTGGGCCAATAAAATCCCGAGCGCCTGATCAGCCACTTCATCTTATGAGCCGATTGGTGAGTTCCACAGGCACCTTCGTGCACCTCGTGCAAGAGCCGATTGGACTCGGCTGGTCCCAAACATTTGAGAAGTAATCCTTCCAATGTCCTGTAGAACATGTCATCGCCAATCGATACGTACTTCATGGCCCTATATCTTATCCGTTTAGGTGCCCCCGAGCCGAATCTTTCAAGTAATTGAAAATATCGGCTCTCCAATCATCCGGTTCCATGAATCGCACCTGAAAATCGGCTCCATCGGCTACGTCCTTGTATCCCGACGCCGTTTGCGCGAGATCGTTCGCCTCGGTATTTTGCGACCTTGGGATCCAATGGAAGTTTATATATCTGAACCGTGTCATCAGCTCACGGCATTGCATCCATAATGGAAAGAGCGACTCGCTCTCACACTTGTACTCTTCCGTGAGTTGAGAAATCACCAATTTGGAATCTCCAAAGATCTCAACCGCTTCCGCCCCAGCGTCCAATAGTAACTCCATTCCCTTGCACATCGCTTCATACTCAGATACATTGTTGGTGCAAGGGGTAGCTATTCTGATGGAGAAGGAAAATGTTGCTCCCCGAGGCGAAACGAGTAGCACGCCGATGCCGCAACCATCCTCACAGACCGATCCATCGAAGAACATGGCCCATGCACGCACAGATAGCGCAGCTACGTCCGTGTTTATTCGTTCAGCGATAAGATCGGCCAACGCTTGTCCCTTGACCGCTTTCGCAGGCTGATACCGTATATCAAATTCCGATAACGCAAACATCCATTTGCCGAGTCGGCCTTTCGATACGAGAGCCGACGGCATGTGCTTGATGACATCTGATTTGCATATGACGATGATTTCTCGTCGACAGACAAGATGTGCTTGGATCTTGGTGCGGGTAAAAAATAGACAGAGGCACAACTTCTCAATCTCAGGGTACCTTGTTTCTGCATCCAACATCCTTCTGCTGAGGTAGAAAACTACTTTTTCCAGACCATCATAAACCTGCACCACCATTGATGCGATGGAGGTGTCAGCCACTGATAAGTAAATGTAGAACGGTCTGTCTTGCTGCGGCGGAACCAACACAGGTGGCTTCGTTAGGTACTCCTTAATATCGTCAAATGCCTGTTGTTGCTCTGCCCCCAGCGAAACTCCTCGTCAGACTTGATTTTAACCAATCCCATGAACGGCTCGATTCGTCCTGACAAGTTGGAGATAAACCTTCTGACGAAATTAATTTTGCCGATGAGACATTGGAGCTCCTTCTTCGTGGTGGGTGGCTTCATCGTTCGCACTGCCTCTTGACTTTTCAGGCCGATCTCAATTCCACGTTCATGAACCAAAAAACCCAAGAACTGACCGGCCGTCACACCAAAGGCACACTTCTTTGGATTCATTCTTAGTCCGAACTTCCTAGTTCGGTCCAGGACGTGTCGCAAATCCTCTAAGTGTCCGTCCGTTGAAACAGACTTTACCACCACGTCGTCGATGTAAATTTCCACCAATTTGCCGATTAAATCATGAAAGATGTAATTCATGGCTCTTTGGTATGTTGCGCCGGCATTCTTCAGTCCAAACGTCATGACTACATATTCAAACAAGCCCACCGAGCCCGGCACTCGAATGCGGTCTTGTGTATATCTTCGGAGCCATGAAAATTTGGTTGTAGCCGGCATTGCCATCCATGAATCTTAAAATTTTATGACCAGCAGCTGCATTGATCAGGGTCTCTGCTACTGGCATCGGATACTCATCCTTTGGAGTGGCACTGTTGAGATTCCGAAAATCTATGGCGACGCGCCACCGGCCATCCTTTTTCTCTACTGGTACAACATTGGAAATCCATTCAGCGTACCTGCATGGCCTGATGAACCCGGCGTCCAACATTTTCTGGATCTCCTTCTTGACTTCCACCAAGATTTCGGCCTTCATCTGCCGCGTGCGCTGCTGGAACGGCCGAAATCCTTTCTTCAGAGGGAGCCGATGCTCAATGATGCTCCTGTCTAAACCAGGCATCTCCGTATAATCCCATGCAAAACAATCTGGGTACTCTTTCAACAAGGCTATCATCGGGCCCCTCAGATGCGGGTCTAACTTTTTGCTGATGAATGTTGGTCGTGGCTTATCCCCAGGACCAATGTCAATCTCTTCTAGCTCGTCAGCTGATGTAAACCCATACCCCAGCTTTCCATCGCCTGCTAGGTCAATGCTGAACACAGGCAAAGTGTATGTTGAGGATAACAGTGGCCGATTGCTAGAATCGGCCTCCTTTTTCATCGCAATGCTTAATGAGGGTTCCCAACTTCTTGGTTTACATGACATGCTCGAGGTATGCTCACCATGTTTTGGACCATAAAACTGACGGGAGCATGGATACCATGTTTGTATCAGCCGATGCCTCTGCATCGGCTTTTGTCTGTTTGGGGCGCCACACTTTCATCGGTGGGCGCATCTCCGTCTCCAATGTTTACTGAATTTTCACAGCCAGATCGGGCCGTGCTTTTCTCAACGTGTACAGGTACTGTGCCTCGGCTTCCTCCAGGTTTCGTAGCCGCTGCACCCTACGCTTCTGAGAATGACTGAGTCCATCAGGGCACCACCTTGGTCGGTGATACCTATCTTCTTCTTCATCTGACTCCCCAAAGCCTTCCTCTTGAGACGACTCAGCTCGTTTGTTATGAGGTGGGAGAGGTCCTAGACGTTCGAACACTGAAACCTCATTTGTTCCCTTCCTTTGCTGTCTGCATTCTGGGCAATTCTCGATTGTTGGCAATCGGCTCATTCCTGAGTCCCAGCAATGCTTAAAGAAAGGACAGTCCCAATGTCTATCCATGTCTTCTGGCTCCCTTGACCTCCCTCTAGCGTGACGCTCGTACCCGTCGTTGTCTCTATCATATCGACGATACCTCCTGTCATCTGCATCAGACCGACGATATCTTTCGTCATCCATGTCGTAGCGGCGACGTCGGTCATACTGCTGCTCATATTTGTTAAGGAGATGTGCGGAGAGTGTTCGTTGATACCGCACGCTTCTCACTTCTTCTTCTGTCAGGTACCGTCTGTTATCATGTTGGGGCCGGTCGCGTGGATCGGCCTCCTTTTTCTCCTTGCCACGGGAATGACTGCTTTCTGCTTTATCCTTGCCATGGTGGTTACCAAGCCCTGCCATGTTGATATCAACAGGAGAAACCTGGCTCGCGTCTTAGGGAGTGACTGAGATCCACCATGTTGACGCCAGGAAACGGATGTGTGTCAACTTTCATGGCAAATTGTCCGAAGATTAATCGGCCTGACTCTATCGCCCCTTGAATCTGTGCGCGCAACACTTTGCAGTCGTTGGTGGCGTGGGTGAACATGTGATGCCATTTGCAGTATGGCCTACCGTTCATCTCTTGTGACGTAGGAATTTTGTGGCCTTCGGGTAACTTCAGCTGTTTCTCCTTCAACAGCAAATCAAAAATCTGCTCAGTTTTGCTTAAATCAAAGTCAAACCCTTTTGGAGGCCTTGGTTGTTTCACCATTTGCAGGACACGGGAACTGGCGTCCGAGTCCATTCAGCCACGGTGACTTCCTGATCTTCCGCAGGGTCTTCATCCTCCTCAGCGTCGACCAGGCCTATCGTGCGCTTGAACTTGTCTTGGTACAATTCTGGGTGGCGCTGTTCATATGAAGTTAGTCTCTGGACCACGTGCGCTAACGAATTGTACTCCACTTGGAACGTCAGATCCTTGAGTGGCGCTGCGAGGCCTGCCACGGCCAGCTCGATCGCTTCTTTCTCAGATAAATGAACCGAATAACACCGGTTCTTGACGAGTTCTGAAACGTTGAATGTATTCGGATACCGTCTCTCCTCGCCTTTGCCGAACTCGCGTCGGATCGGCAATGCCCGCTTCGGTAGCTTCGAATGATACCGTATGTGAAACTGCTCCTCCAAATCGCTTCCATGTCCGAACTGAATTTGGGGGTAGCGAAGTGTACCACCCAAAGGCTGGACCCGTGAGAGATTGGGCAAAGAACCTCACACGTAGCTGCTCTGATGCTGAAACCATACCCAGCTGTGCCAAGTATCGGCTCACGTGCTCGATGGAGCTAGATCCTTCTGATCCACTAAATTTTGTGAAGTCGAGGAGCCGATATTTAGGAGGCAGCGGGATCGAGGTCGTATTCATTGGGATACGGCTTGGAATAGCCGATTGTTTTCTTCTTCGGCGAGGATACCGAACCGATCTCTCAGGATTGCGCTGATCTGATCCACAGTAGGAGCTGTAGCGGTTGAGTTGTCCGGACTCGTTGTAGTGGCATATTTAGTTAGCCATGCCTATTTTTCAGCATCTGCTCCAGAACTCCCTGCTGCTCCAGCAATCCCTCCTGCTGTAACCATCACTCCTGCTCCGGCGATTCCTCCTGCCGAAGTTTGGATCGCGCGCGTCCAGTTGTTGCAGTCCGGCACATACGTGCACACGTATCTGATGGCGTGTATTTCACACGTTCGTTGGGCAACCCCAAGAGGAAGGTATGATGCGCACAGCAGCAAGTTTTCCCTCAGAAAGAAACCAAGGTTTATCGAACCAGGAGGAGCCAAGAAGCACGTTGAAGGTTGATGGCGGCGGGATGTAGTGCGGCGCAACACCAGAGATTCCGGCGCCAACGTGGAACCTGCACAACACAACCAAGCTACTTTGCCCCAACGAAACAGTGAGGTTGTCAATCTCACCGGCTTGCCGTAACAAAGGATTAACCGTATTGTGTGGAAGATGATTGTTTGCGAGAGAAAACGGTAGAAACAAGTATTGCGAGTAGATTGTATTTCGATAAAGAGAATTGGACCGGGGTCCACAGTTCACTAGAGGTGTCTCTCCCATAAGACGAACAGCATGTTGGGTGAACAAATTACGGTTGGGCAATTGACAAATAAAGAGAGCATGACAATGCACATACATATCATGATGAGTACGAGTGAGATTTAATTGGGCATTACGACAAAGTACATAGACCGCCATCCAACCGCATCTATGCCTAAAAAGTCCACCTTCGAGGTTATCATCCGAACCCCCTCCGGTATTAAGTTGCAAACAACGAGACAATTGCATTAAGTATGGTGCGTAATGTAATCAACAACTACATCCTTAGACATAGCATCAATGTTTTATCCCTAGTGGCAACGAGCACAACACAACCTTAGGGGTTTCGTCACTCCCCAGGTGTCAATGCGGGCATGAACCCACTATCGAGCATAAGTACTCCCTCTTGGAGTTAAAAGCATCTACTTGGCCGGAGCATCTACTAATAACGGAGAGCATGCAAGATCATAAACAACACATAAGCATAACTTTGATAATCAACATAACAAGTATTCTCTATTCATCGGATCCCAACAAACGCAACATATAGAATTACATATAGATGATCTTGATCATGATAGGCAGCTCACAAGATCCGACAATGATAGCACAATGGGGAGAAGACAACCATCTAGCTACTGCTATGGACCCATAGTCCAGGGGTAGACTACTCACTCATCACTCCGGAGGCGACCATGGCGGTGTAGAGTCCTCCGGGAGATGATTCCCCTCTCGGCGGGGTGCCGGAGGCGATCTCCGAGGATCCCCCGAGATGGGATCGGCGGCGACGGCGTCTCGGTAATGTTTTCCGTATCGTGGCTCTCGGTGCGGGGGTTTCGTCACGGAGGCTATTTGTAGGCGGAAGGGCAGGTCAAGAGGCGGCACAGGGGGCCCACACCACAGGCCGGCGCGGCCAAGGGGGGCCGCGCCGCCCTAGGGTTTGGCGCCCCGTGGCCCCTCTTCGTCTCTCCTTCGGACTTCGGAAGCTTCGTGAGAAAATAGGCCTCTGGGCTTTTATTTCGTCCAATTCCGAGAATATTTCTTTACTAGGATTTCGAAACCAAAAACAGCGAGAAAACAGCAATCGGCACTTCGGCATCTTGTTAATAGGTTAGTTCCGGAAAATGCACGAATATGACATAAAGTGTGCATAAAACATGTAGATAACATCAATAATGTGGCATGGAACACAAGAAATTATCGATACGTTGGAGACGTATCAGCATCCCCAAGCTTAGTTACGCTCGTCCCGAGCGAGGTAAAACGATAACAAAGATAATTTCCGGAGTGACATGCCATCATAAACTTGATCATACTATTTGTAAAGCATATGTAGAGAATGCAGCGATCAAAACAATGTGTATGTCATGAGTAAACAAGTGAATCATAAAGCAAAGACTTTTCATGAATAGCATTTCAAGACAAGCATCAATAAGTCTTGCATAAGAGTTAACTCATAAAGCAATAATTCAAAGTAAAGGTATTGAAGCAACACAAAAGAAGATTAAGTTTCAGCGGTTGCTTTCAACTTGTAACATGTATATCTCAT
>NC_061508.1:247290898-247307617 GCF_022539505.1 Lolium rigidum | reverse complement strand
GCTTGCAATATGTTCTTATGTAAGTTTTGTTGTACCGGTTCATACTTGTGTTTGCTTCAAACAACCTTGCTAGCCAAAGCCTTTTACTGAGAGGAAATGCTTCTCGTGCATCCAAAACCTTGAGCCAAAACTCATGCCATTTGTGTCCACCATAACTACCTACTATGTGGTATTTCTCTGCCATTCCAAAGTAAATTGCTTGTGTGCTACCTTTAAAATTTCATTCCTTGTCTTTGCAATACATAGCTCATGGGAAAATAGCTTTAAAACTATTGTGGTATTGAATATGTTGCTTACGTATCTTACTTCTTATAAGTTGCTTGTTGAGCGGTAACCATGTTTCTGGGGACGCCATCAACTGTTACACCTTTGTTGAATATCATGTGAGTTGCTATGCATGTTCGTCTTGTCTCGAAGTAAGGGTGATTTATCATGATCAAATGGTTTGAGTATGCATATTGTTAGAGAAGAACATTGGGCCGCTAACCAAAGCCATGTATCATGGTGGAAGTTTCAGCTTGGACATTAATCCTCAATCTCTTATGAGAATATTATTCCGTTGTTGAATGCTTAAGCATTAAAGAGGAGTCCATTATCCGTTTTCTATGTTGTCCCTGTGATGGATGTCCTCAAGTTGAGATCTATCAAAACTGAGAAATCAAATGCGATCTATCTCCTTGGACCTTTGTACGTGTGGCATAGAGGTACCCCTTTGTGACACTTGGTTGAAACATATGTAATGCAATGATAATCCATGAAAGTCCGAGCTAATTAGGACAAGGTGCGGGCACTATTGGTATTCGATGCATGAGGCTTGCAACTTATAGGAGGTTTTATGCATAACACATATGAATTATTATTACCGTTGACAAAATTGTTTCCATGTTTTCAAAATAAAAAGCTCTAGCACATGAGTAATCTATGCTTCCCTCTGTGAAGGGCCTTTCTTTTACTTTATGTTGAGTCAGTTTACCTACTTATTTCTATCTTAGAAGCAAACACTTGTGTCAACTGTGTGCATTGATTCTTACATGTTTACTTATTGCACTTGTTATATTGCTTTATGTTGACAACTATCCATGAGATATACATGTTACAAGTTGAAAGCGATTGCTGAAACTTAATCATCCTTTGTGTTGCTTCAAACCTTCTATTAAGAATCTATTGCTTTATGAGTTAACTCTTATGCAAGAATTATTGATGCTTGTCTTGAAAGTACTATTCATGAAAAGTCTTTGCTATATGATTCAGTTGTTTAGTCATTATCTTTTTGTTAGCAAAACTATAGACTATTGCTTCGAATCACTTCATTCATCTCACATGCTTTACAATAGTATTGATCAAGATTATGATAGTAGCATGTCACTTCAGAAATTATCCTTGTTATCGTTTACCTACTTGAGGGCGAGTAGGAACTAAGCTTGGGGATGCTTGATACGTCTCAAACGTATCTATAATTTCTTATGTTCCATGCTAATTATATGACAATACTCACATGTTTTATATACACTTTACATTGTTTTGATGCATTTTCCGGCACTAACCTATTAACAAGATGCCGAAGCGCCAGCTCTCGTTTTCTCGTTGTTTTTGGTTTCAGAAATCCTACACAGGAAATATTCTCGGAATTGGACGAAACAAAAGCCCACGGTCTTATTTTCCACGGAGCCTTCCAGAAGTCCGAAGAGGAGATGAAGAGGGGATGCGAGGCGGCCACACCCTAGAGGGCGCGGCCCCACCCCTGGCCGCGCCGCCCTATGGGGTGGGCCCCTCGAGCGTCCCCCGACTCTGCCCCTTCGCCTATATATTCTCTCCGTCGCGAAAACCCTAGTACCGAGAGCCACGACACGAGAAAAGTTACGGAGACGCCGCCGCCGTCAATCCCATCTCGGGGGATTCAGGAGATCGCCTCCGCACCCCGCCGAGAGGGGGAATCATCACCGGAGGACTCTACATCACCATGCCCGCCTCCGGACTGATGCGTGAGTAGTTCATCCTTGGACTATGGGTCCATAGCAGTAGCTAGATGGTTGTCTTCTCGTCTTGTGCTATCATGTTTAGATCTTGTGAGCTGCCTATCATGATCAAGATCGTCTATTTGTAATGCTACATGTTGCATTTGTTGGGATCCGATGAATATTGAATACTATGTCAAGTTGATTATTGATCTATCATATATGTGTTGTTTATGTTCTTGCATGCTCTCCGTTGCTAGTAGAGGCTCTGGCCAAATTGATACTTGTAACTCCAAGAGGGAGTATTTATGCTCGATAGTGGGTTCATGCATCCATTGAATCTGGGACAGTGACAAAAAGTTCTAAGGTTATGGATGTGCTGTTGCCACTAGGGATAAAACATCGATGCTTTGTCTAAGGATATTTGTGTTGATTACATTACGCACAGTACTTAATGCAATTGTCTCGTTGTTTGCAACTTAATACTGGAAGGGGTGCGGATGCTAACCCGAAGGTGGACTTTTTAGGCATAGATGCATGCTGGATAGCGGTCTATGTTCTTTGTCGTAATGCCCTAAGTAAATCTCATAGTAGTCATCATGATATGTATATGCCTCTCTATTTGTCAATTTCCCAACTGTAATTTGTTCACCCAACATGCTATTTATCTTATTGGAGAGACACCACTAGTGAACTGTGGACCCCGGTCCATTCTTTTACATCTGAAATACAATCTACTGCAATCTCTCGTTCTCGCTTGTTCTTCGCAAACAAATATCATTCTCCACACCATACGTTTAATCCTTTGTTTACAGCTAGAAGCCAGGTGAGATTGACAACCTCACTCGTTAAGTTGGGGCAAAGTATTTTGATTGTGTTGTGCAGTTCCACGTTGGCGCCGAATCCCCGGTGTTGCGCCGCACTACACTCCTCCACCAACAACCTTCACGTGGCCTTCATCTCCTACTGGTTCGATAACCTTGGTTTCTTTCTGAGGGAAAACTTACTGATGTGCGCATCACACCTTCCTCTTGGGGTTCCCAATGGACATGTGCATCACGCGCCATCACACCTGGATTCTTTAAACCGAAGGTCATAATGGTGTAGCAATAGAAACTGTGCAGTGTGATGAACGCGGTCTACTCCTCTCTTCTTCCTTCAGCTTGATTTGGTTGTATCCGGAGTAAGCATCGAGGAAGGAGAGGCGATCACAGCCCGCCGTGGAGTCGACAATCTGCTCGATGCACGGCAACGGAAAGTGGTCCTTTTGGCAGTGCTTGTTGAGGTTGGTGAAATCAATGCACATGCGGAGAACTTTCGTATCTTTCTTCGGCACCATGACTTGGTTAGCTACCCACTTGGCTTCCTTGAGTTCACGGATGAATCCAGCTTTGCGGAGCCGATTGAATTCTTCACCGATAGCTTTTCGCTTAGGCTCTGAGAAACGGCATAGCTACCGGTAAAGCCCTCAGCCTCGGGGGAGAACTACTCCCTCCTCATCATGGGAGTCAGCAACAACGATGAAGATGGCAGTGGAGTCGATGGAGATGGCTCCGGGGGTAATTCCCGTCCCGACAGGGTGTCGAAACAGAGACTTCTGTCCCCCCCAAACTTGTCTTCAATGGCGGCGGAGCTATAGAACTTTTCGTGGATGGAGGCTCGGGTGTTTAGGTTTTTCCCGAGGATGTGAATTTATAGGCGAAAGGGCGATGTCGGTGGGCACCCGAGGGGCCCACACCATCCCTAGGCGCAGCTAGGGGCCCCGCGCCTAGGCATGGCGTGGCCGCCTCCTGGCTCTTCTCCATCTCCCCTTTGGACACCATCTTCGTGACAACAAAATAGGAACTTCAACTTTTGTTTCGTCCAATTCCGAGAATATTTCCAGAACAACTTTTCTGAAATACAAAAACAGCAGAAAACAGGAACTGGCACTGTGGCATCTTGTTAATAGGTTAGTTCCAAAAAATGCATAATAATGCCACGAAGTGTAAACAAAACATATAGCATATGGTGTAAAACAAGCATGGAGCATCAAAAATTATAGATATGTTTGCAACGTATTAGCATCCCCAAGCTTAACTCCTGCTCGTCCTCGAGTAGGTAAGTATAACAAAATAATTTTTGGGGTGACATGCAACCAACACAACCTTGATCAAGTTATGATAAAAGCATTGTAAGCTGAGATCAAAGTACTCTAATCATAAGCATGATAGCTATAATTCTAACAATGTAACTTAGCAACTATATTACAACATGAAAAGTAACACAAACAAAAGATCATGAATAATAATGCATTGAAAGCTATTTGTTTGTTTAGAGCATAGAGAAAACATAGAAAAGTGGTATTCAACTTGTCCTTCATGGAATAGCAAAACATAAATGCCAGGACACCTTTAAAGTTCAAAGGGTGACTAGATACAAATAGTTTGAGAACAAGCAATAACATAATCATGAATCAATCAATAATAAATCTTGAGACTATGCACATTATACTCGGAATGACAATTATGATCTCTTAATTGGTGCATCAAGTTAGAAGATGAAGACTCAATATAAAAGTAAAAGAAAGGCCATTCGCAGAGGAAAGGAGGGATTACTCATGTGCTAGAGCTTTTTATTTGAATAAAACAGAGGTACTGAACATATAATTTTGAGATGTATGTATGTCTATGTCAACGAATGACATCAAATGATTTATCATCATTTCATGTTTAGTGGCATCAAGAGCGGATACCATTGAGAGACCAATAAATTTCCTCTTCTCCTTGGTTTGGGAGTGGTGTTTTGGAACATGGGAGCATATGCTCCCTCTATTTTGAAATTCATCTTACATATATTTTGAATTTCAAAAAATTTAAACGAAAAATTTGCACGTACATCTTCACGTGCTACGCTCTCATAAAGTTGTTTCATAAAAAATGGACTTCTCATGTGATGTGTGTAAAAAAGACAAAACTCAGTGCTAAAAATAATGCTTTTTACAAGATAAATTTTCACTTTTTTGCATAGGCCACAAAAAATATTGTTTTTTCGTGAAACTTGACGAATGCACATATATTATGTAGATGTACATGTAGAATTTTTTCTCAAAATTTTTCGACAACTCAAAATATAATTTTTTAGTATAGGAAGCATACGCACCCGGGAGCCGAATTGAATTTCCGCTAACTTCGTGATTTCTCAAGCCCATAGTGTTATGAGATTTATTTGATTATTTGTTTATTTCTATTTGGTGGGTTGGGCACCCGTTTGCCTCCTCTTTTTGCAATATTAGGGACTGGCATATTATGCATGCTAGTCAAGGTGTGAAGCCAAATAAACATGAAAGAGACAATAAAGCATCCAACACTTCCTCATGAGCTAAAACATGAACATAAAACCGGTAATAGCTTTTGAAGGTTTTAAAGGTAGCACACAAGCAATTTACTTTGGAGTGGCGGCGAAATACCACATATAGGTAGGTATGGTGGACACATTTATCAAACTTTGGGTTTTTGGGAGTTGGATGCACGAGTAGAGCTCATACTCAGTACAGGTGAATGCTAGCAAGAGACTGGGAGCGACCAACTTATAAGAGAGCAATAATGGCCATAATCATGCATAGCGACAAAACATTATTAACCAAAGTATAAAGTGGTATTACAAATCAAAAGCTAAATGATCACAGAGGCTTGAGGTGACTAGTTTGTAGTCATAACATGGTGTAAGCTTGCGCCAAGTCAACCCAATTAAAGCATCAAAGGAGAATACCGCAATATTATGCTTTTGTATAATGGAAACAACACATGATTCTTTCAATGGCACATTAAGCACTCTTAGCTATTTGAGACAAGTCATGCTACAACAATAACTACTAGGCACATAACTAAAATAATATCTAACATGACATGTTAAAGTCTAAAGCACAGACTAAACAAGCTTCCTCTTGCACCACTATAAGCATGAAATATTTTACCCTTCTCCAACACCAATCAACTTTTTTTTTGAAACAACTCTCGTAATAATTTATCAATGAAGACAATAGAGCTAATAATACCTAACTAAAGAAAACTAACAAGCTTTGGACAAGAGATGCATGAAAAAAGGAGCTAAAAGCATTGTAGTAGCTAGACAAGAATACTCACCAAATATAAGTGAAGAATACGAGTATTCACATGAAAAAGCGGAGCGTGTCTCTCTACCACACAAGAATGCTAGGATCCAACTAAGTTGATTACAGCAAAAAAACAAAACTAAACTAAAAACAAAAATAAAGACGCAACAAGAACAACACATAGTATATGAAGCAATAAAAATATAGTGTCTTGAAAGATGACCTGATATTTTTGTTGCTGGAGGAGGGGATGCCTTGGGCATCCCCAAGCTTTGACTCTTGTACCTCTTGGATATTTCTTGGAGTGACATGGGCATCCCCAAGCTTGAACTTTTTTCCATCCTTCATCTCATTGATGTCTACGCACGCTTCTATTCCTGTAGACAGTGTTGGGCCTCCAAGAGCAGAGGTTTGTAGAACAGCAGCAGTTTTCCCTTAAGTGGATCACCCAAGGTTTATCGAACTCAGGGAGGAAGAGGACAAAGATATCCCTCTCAAGCGACCACCGCAACCACAAAGCAAGAAGTCTCTTGTGTCCCCAACACACCTAATAGGTGCACTGGTTCGGTGAAGAGATAGTGAAATACAAGTGGTATGGATGAATATGAGCAGTAGTAACGGCGCCGTAAAAGTGCTTGTCAGGCGTGCAGTTGATGGTAGTAATATTACGTAGAAGTAAACAAGCGAGTAAAACAAGAAACAAGCAGCGATAGCGATATTTAGGAACAAGGCCTAGGGATCATACTTTCACTAGTGGACACTCTCAACATTGATCACATAACAGAATAAATAAATAGATGCTAGACTCTACACCCTCTTGTTGGATGATGAACACCACTAACCGTGTAGGATTACACGAACCCTCAATGCCGGAGTTAACAAGCTCTACAATATTCAATGTTCATATTTAAATAACCTTAGAGTGCATAACGGATCAACATAACCAAACCAAGTACTAACATAGCATGCACACTGTCACCTTCACACTACGAAAGGAGGAATAGATCACATCAATACTATCATAGCAATAGTTAACTTCATAATCTACAAGAGATCACAATCATAGCCTACGCCAAGTACTACACGATGCACACACTCTGTCACCATTACACCGTGCAGGAGGAATAAACTACTTTAATAACATCACTAGAGTAGCACACGTATAAATTGTGATACAAAACACATTGCAATCATAAAGAGATATAAATAAGCACTTCACTATGCCATTCATAACGACGAATAAGTATTCCGTGAAATATAGCCTAAGAGACCCACACGGTGCACACACTGTCACCTTTACACACGTGGGACAAGGAGTCTCCGGAGATCACATAAGTAAAATCCACTTGACTAGCATAATGACATCTAGATTACAAGCATCATCATATGAATCTCAATCATGTAAGGCAGCTCATGAGATTATTGTATTGAAGTACATAGGAGAGAGATGAACCACATAGCTACCGGTACAGCCCGAGCCTCGATGGAGAACTACTCCCTCCTCATGGGAGACATCAGCGTTGATGAAGATGGCGGTGGTGTTGATAGAGAAGCCTTCCGGGGGCACTTCCCCGTCCCGGCGGCGTGCCGGAACAGAGACTCCTATCCCCCAGATCTTGGCTTCGCGATGGCGGCGGCTCTGGAAGGTTTCTCGTACCGTAGCTTTTTCGTATCGTGTTTTAGGTCAGGGACCTTTATATAGGCGAAGAGGCGGAGTCGGAAGGTCGACGAGGCGACGACACAGTAAGGCGGCGCGGCCAAGGCCTCGGGCCGCGCCGGCCTATCATCCGCGTGGGCTCGTGGCCCCCCTCCGGCGACTCTCGGGTGTTCTGGAAGCTTCGTCCAATTCTAAGACTCGGGCGTTGATTTCGTCCAATTCCGAGAATATTTCCTTACTAGGATTTCGAAACCAAAACAACGGAAAACGAGAACCGGCACTTCGGCATCTCGTCAATAGGTTAGTTCCAGAAAATGCATAAAATCATCATAAAGTGTGAACAAAACATGTAGGTATTGTCATAAAACAAGCATGGAACATAAGAAATTATCGATACGTCGGAGACGTATCAAGCATCCCCAAGCTTAGTTCCTACTCGCCCTCGAGTAGGTAAACGATAACAAAGATAATTTCTGAAGTGACATGCTATCATAATCTTGATCATACTATTGTAAAGCATATGAGATGAATGCAGCGATTTGAAGCAATGATGAAGATAATGAGTAAACAAATGAATCATATTGTTATCACCAGATTTTGGCCAAATCAGGAGATGGGCCGTTATTGAGATGGGCTTGAAGGATGTACACGAGGAGCGTCTTTGAAGCGGCCTTGCGCGAAGAGTTTGGGCTAGATTGCCCGTGTATCTGTAAATTGTAGTAGATCGCATCTTAGTTTAGAAGTAAAAGTTAGAGTTCAACCCGTGCACGGTTAGGTGCACGCTTGAATTAGAAAGTCCCCTGGACTATAAATATGTATCTAGGGTTATCGAGAAAGGAGGACAATCACGTTCACAACAAACACAAATCAGGCGCATCGCCACCCCTTATTTCGAGGGTTTCTTCCGGGTAAGCATCATGCTGCCTAGATCGCATCTTGCGATCTAGGCAGTACACGTTTATTCGATTACCTTGTGTTACTCGTGCTGAAGCATTGTTGATGGCGAGTAACACTATTTATCGTAGATGTTTTAGGGCTTGCATTGATGCTTTTCTTATGCGTATCTGCTTAGCAATGCCGTCCTTCGACATCTAGCTGTCCTTACACCTGAACAGGTGTAAGGGCAGCACCTTGCTTGTTCGCTACTTAGTAGATCCGATCTGTTATAGTTGCTCCTTGTTCTTCAAGGATTAGTTTAATATCTGCATGATTAGGCCTTATGCTTTGGGGTTGGATGATCCGGTAGTACGCGAGGTGTTGCTTTACCGTTCCTATAAGGGATGTTCCGGGAATTAACTTTACGTTGGTTTTTAGGCCTCTTATAGGGGTAGTTTACATCATCTTTCGTATCTGCTAGGCCCAACTACGCGTAGGATGTTCCGGTTATGCGGTGAAAACCCTAAACTGTCGTAGATTGGTTTAGCTTTGTTCTGATCAAGCAGGAGCCCCATGTCATCGTAATTCCAACGTGAACCATGGGGCGATCGGCTCCTTGAGCCGATCCACAGGGCAACCTGAGAGCCGATCGGGCTCGCATTTAATGTTTACATGTCTACCATGCAGGAGACTAGTCGAAGCAATCCATCACCTTCCTGGCCAGGTCTAGGTCAGGTGGCACGCCCTTGCAACCGCCAGGACGTGTGCCAGGACTTTGCGGGACGACGCGAGACGCCAGGGCCCACTAAGCGGTCGTGGGAGTCTCCCGGCTCTTCGTGTTGCTTAACCACTGCTCGCCGGTGAGTTTTGGCAGGCAACACATTCTGGCACGCCCGGTGGGACACTTTCTACAACAACCACGTCAACATCGGCAGCCAAGATGGAGGACGAACCGATCAAGTACGAGGATCTACCCGCGCAGCATAAGAAGAAATACGATGAGCCGAAGGCCATCTTTGAAGCCGATCTCATCGGCTCTTTTGAGAAGACCCGTTCGCACGGCATCGGGTTCAAAGGATTCACACCGAAGGCGCGTTCGAGGGATTAGATCCGTCTCTCCTTCGTGAGGAACGTACCAGAGCCCTGCGCCAAGAAATTAACTATGCTGTGGCTCATTCTCTACATCGGCATTCTGAGAGCCTGGTGAATACGCTTGAGCGAGTTGCGCTTCGTGTGGTGCAAGAAATCATGAAGCATCAGTACTCCCTGTCAGGACCTGCCCTAGGGACTTATCAGGGAGAGATACCACTCCACACCAGGCCACCATTGCCATTCGCGATGGCAGCTCCACAGCAACAAGGTTCACCGACATACATTGTCTATAAGGTTGGAGGTGATCCTGGCGACTACCAGTTCTTGTATGAGCCGCCCAAGGAGATTCCACATGGATACTGATACGTCTCCAACGTATCGATAATTTCTTGTGTTCCATGCCACATTATTGATGTTATCTACATGTTTTATGCACACTTTATGTCATATTCGTGCATTTTCTGGAACTAACCTATTAACAAGATGCCGAAGTGCCGCTTCGTTTTCTGCTTGTTTTTGGTTTCAGAAATCCTAGTAAAGAAATATTCTCGGAATTGGACGAAATAAAAGCCCGGAGGCCTATTTTCTCACGAAGCTTCCGGAAGTCCGAAGGAGAGACGAAGAGGGGCCACAGGGCGCCAAACCCTAGGGCGGCGCGGCCCCCTTGGCCGCGCCGGCCCGTGGTGTGGGCCCCCGTGCCGCCTCTTGACCTGCCCTTCCGCCTACAAATAGCCTCCGTGACGAAACCCCCGGCACCGAGAGCCACGATACGGAAAACATTACCGAGACGCCGTCGCCGCCGATCCCATCTCGGGGGATCCTCGGAGATCGCCTCCGGCACCCTGCCGAGAGGGGAATCATCTCCCGGAGGACTCTACACCGCCATGGTCGCCTCCGGAGTGATGAGTGAGTAGTCTACCCCCGGACTATGGGTCCATAGCAGTAGCTAGATGGTTGTCTTCTCCCCATTGTGCTATCATTGTCGGATCTTGTGAGCTGCCTATCATGATCAAGATCATCTATATGTAATTCTATATGTTGCGTTTGTTGGGATCCGATGAATAGAGAATACTTGTTATGTTGATTATCAAAGTTATGCTTATGTGTTGTTTATGATCTTGCATGCTCTCCGTTATTAGTAGATGCTCCGGCCAAGTAGATGCTTTTAACTCCAAGAGGGAGTACTTATGCTCGATAGTGGGTTCATGCCCGTATTGACACCCGGGGAGTGACAAAACCCCTAAGGTTGTGTTGTGTCGTTGCCACTAGGGATAAAACATTGATGCTATGTCTAAGGATGTAGTTGTTGATTACATTACGCACCATACTTAATGCAATTGTCTCGTTGTTTGCAACTTAATACGGAGGGGGTTCGGATGATAACCTGAAGGTGGACTTTTTAGGCATAGATGCAGTTGGATGGCGGTCTATGTACTTTGTCGTAATGCCCAATTAAATCTCACTGTACTCATCATGATATGTATGTGCATTGTCATGCTCTCTTTATTTGTCAATTGCCCAACTGTAATTTGTTCACCCAACATGCTGTTCGTCTTATGGGAGAGACACCTCTAGTGAACTGTGGACCCCGGTCCAATTCTCTTTACTGAAATACAATCTACTGCAATACTTGTTTCTACTCGTTTTCTCCGCAAACAATCATCTTCCACACAATACGGTTAATCCTTTGTTACAGCAAGCCGGTGAGATTGACAACCTCACTCGTTTCGTTGGGGCAAAGTAGCTTGGTTGTGTTGTGCAGGTTCCACGTTGGCGCCGGAATCTCCGGTGTTGCGCCGCACTACATCCCGCCGCCATCAACCTTCAACGTGCTTCTTGGCTCCTCCCGGTTCGATAAACCTTGGTTTCTTTCTGAGGGAAAACTTGCTGCTGTGCGCATCATACCTTCCTCTTGGGGTTGCCCAACGAACGTGTGAAATACACGCCATCAAGCTCTTTTTCTGGCGCCGTTGCCGGGGACCTGAAGAAAAGTTACACCACAGAGATTGCTAACTCCCACGGCAACAGCTCTTTTTCTGGCGCCGTTGCCGGGGAGATCAAGACACGCTGCAAGGGGAGTCTCCACTTCTCAATCTCTTTACTTTGTTTTTGTCTTGCTTTATTTTATTTACTACTTTGTTTGCTGCACTAAATCAAAATACAAAAAAATTAGTTGCTAGTTTTACTTTATTTGCTATCTTGTTTGCTATATCGAAAACACAAAAAAATTAGTTTACTTGCATTTACTTTATCTAGTTTGCTTTATTTACTATTGCTAAAATGGCCAACGCTGAAAATACTAAGTTGTGTGACTTCACAACCACAAATAATAATGATTTCTTATGCACACCTATTGCTCCACTCTGCTACTACAGCAGAATTCTTTGAAATTAAACCTGCTTTACTCGAATCTTGTCATGAACCATCAATTTTCTCGGTGTTAGTTCCGATGATGTCGCTGCCCATCTCAATAATTTTGTTGAACTATGTGAAATGCAAAAATATAAAGATGTAGATGGTGATATTATTAAACTAAAATTGTTCCCTTTCTCATTAAGAGGAAGAGCTAAAGATTGGTTGCTATCTCTCGCCTAAGAATAGTATTGATTCATGGACTAAATGCAAGGATGCTTTTATTGGTAGATATTATCCCCCTGCTAAAATTATATCTTTGAGGAGTAGCATAATGAATTTTAAACAATTAGATACTGAACATGTTGCTCAAGCTTGGGAAAGAATGAAATCTCTCGGTTAAAAATTGCCCAACCCATGGACTGACTACTTGGATGATCATCCAAACCTTCTATGCAAGACTAAATTTTTCTTCGCGGAATTTATTGGATTCAGCTGCTGGAGGTACCTTTATGTCCATCACATTGGGGGCGGCTACAAAACTTCTTGATGATATGATGATAAATTACTCCGAATGGCACACGGAAAGAGCCCCACAAGGTAAGAAGGTAAATTCTGTCGAAGAATCCTCCTCCTTGAGTGATAAAATTGATGCTATTATGTCTATGCTTGCGAATGATAGGACTAATGTTGATCCTAATAATGTTCCGTTAGCTTCATTGGTTGCACAAGAAGAACATGTTGATGTAGACTTCATTAAAAATAATAATTTCAACAACAATGCTTATCGGAACAATTCTAGTAATAACTATAGGCCATATCCTTATAATAATGGTAACGGTTATGCTAATTCTTATGGGAATTCTTACAACAATAATAGGAATTCACCCCCTGGACTTGAAGCCATGCTTAAAGAATTTATTAGTACACAAACTGCCTTTAATAAATCTGTTGAGGAAAAGCTCAATAAAATTGATATTCTTGTTTCTAGAGTTGATAGTCTTGCCTCTGATGTTGATCTTTTGAAATCGAAAGTTATGCCTAATAGGGATATTGAAAATAAAATTGTTACTACAGCAAATGCCATTCAAGTTAGAATTAATGAGAATATAAGATTAATGGCTGAACTGCGTGCTAGGTGGGATAGAGAAGAAAATGAAAAACTAGCTAAAGAGAAAAATATAGCTAAAGTTTGGACTATTACCACCACTAGTAATGATAATGCTACACATGTTGCTGCACCTCCTACTAATACTAATAAAAGAATTGGTGTTAGCAATGTTTCCACTTCTAATGCAAAGCGCGAAAAACTGCCTGAAACTGCTAAAACTGCTGAAACTGCTTGCGATAAAGCTGCTGAAATTTTTTCCAACATTGGGGATGATGATCCCATTGCTTTAGATTATAATGGTTTGAATTTTGATGATTGCCACATCTCTGAAGTTATAAAGTTCTTGCAAAAACTTGCTAAAAGTCCTAATGCTAGTGCTATAAATTTGGCTTTCACGCATCATATTACAAATGCTCTCATAAAAGCTAGAGAAGAGAAACTAGAGCGCGAAGCCTCTATTCCTAAAAAGCTAGAAGATGGTTGGGAGCCCATCATTAAGATGAAGATTAAAGATTTTGATTGTAATGCTTTATGTGATCTTGGTGCAAGTATTTCTGTTATGCCTAAGAAAATTTATAATATGCTTGACTTGCCACCGCCGAAAAATTGTTATTTGGATGTTAATCTTGCTGATCATTCTACAAAGAAACCTTTGGGTAAAGTTGATAATGTTCGCATTACCGTTAACAATAATCTTGTTCCCGTTGATTTTGTTGTCTTGGATATTGAATGCAATGCATCTTGTCCAATTATATTGGGAAGACCTTTTCTTCGAACCGTTGGTGCTATTATTGATATGAGGGAAGGTAATATAAAATATCAATTTCCTCTCAAGAAAGGTATGGAACACTTCCCTAGAAAGAGAATGAAGGTACCTTATGATTCTATCATTAGAACAAATTATGATGTTGATGCTTCATCTCTCGATGTTACTTGATACACACTTTCTGCGCCTAGCTGAAAGGCGTTAAAGAAAGCGCTTATGGGAGACAACCCATGTTTTTACCTACAGTATTTTGTTTTTATTTTGTGTCTTGGAAGTTGTTTACTACTGTAGCAACCTCTCCTTATCTTAGTTTTGAGTTTTGTTGTGCCAAGTTAAGCCGTTGATAGAAAAGTAAGTACTAGATTTGGATTACTGCGCAGTTCCAGATTTCTTTGCTGTCACGAATCTGAGCCCACTGCCCTGCAGGAAGCTCAGAAAATTATGCCAATTTACGTGCATGATCCTCAGATATGTACGCAACTTTCATTCAATTTGAGCATTTTCATTTGAGCAAGTCTGGTGCCATTTTAAAATTCGTCAATACGAACTGTTCTGTTTTGACAGATTCTGCCTTTTATTTCGCATTTGCCTCTTTCGCTATGTTGGATGAATTTCTTTGATCCACTAATGTCCAGTAGCATTATGCAATGTCCAGAAGTGTTAAGAATGAGTGTGTCACCTCTGAATATGTCAATTTATATTGTGCACTAACCCTCTAATGAGTTGTTTTGAGTTTGGTGTGGAGGAAGTTTTCAAGGATCAAGAGAGGAGTATGATGCAACATGATCAAGGAGAGTGAAAGCTCTAAGCTTGGGGATGCACCCGGCGGTTCACCCCTGCATATATCAAGAAGACTCAAGCGTCTAGCTTGGGGATGCCCAAGGCATCCCCTTCTTCATCAACAAATTATCGGGTTCCTCCCCTGAAACTACATTTTTATTCGGCCACATCTTATGTGCTTTTTCTTGGAGCGTCGGTTTGTTTTTGTTTTTGTTTTGTTTGAATAAAATGGATCCTAGCATTCACTTTATGGGAGAGATACACACTCCGCTGTAGCTTATGGACAAATATGTCCTTGGTTTCTACTCATAGTATTCATGGCGAAGTTTCTCCTTCGTTAAATTGTTATATGGTTGGAATTGGAAAATGATACATGTAGTAATTGCTTTGGGTAATGTGATACTTGGCAATTGTTGTGCTCATGTTTAAGCTCTTGCATCATATGCTTTGCACCCATTAATGAAGAAATACATAGAGCATGCTAAAATTTGGTTTGCATATTTGGTTTCTCTAAGGTCTAGATAATTTCTAGTTTTGAGTTTGAACAACAAGGAAGACTGTATAGAGTATTATAATGCTTTCAATATGTCTTTTATGTGAATTTTGCTGTACTAGTTCATCCTTGTGTTTGCCTCAAACAACCTTGCTAGCCTAAACCTTGTATCGAGAGGGAATACTTCTCATGCATCCAAAATACTTGAGCCAACCACTATGCCATTTGTGTCCACCATACCTACCTACTACATGGTATTTTCCCGCCATTCCAAAGTAAATTGCTTGAGTGCTACCTTTAAAATTCCATCATTCACCTTTGCAATATATAGCTCATGGGACAAATAGCTTAAAAACTATTGTGGTATTGAATATGTAATTATGCACTTTATCTCTTATTAAGTTGCTTGTTGTGCGATAACCATGTTTACTCGGGGAACGCCATCAACTCTTTGTTGAATATCATGTGAGTTGCTATGCATGTTCGTCTTGTCCAAGTAAGGGCGATCTACACCGAGTTGAATGGTTTGAGCATGCATACTGTGAGAGAAGAACATTGGGCCGCTAACTAAAGCCATGTTCCATGGTGGAAGTTTCAGTTTTGGACAAACATCCTCAAATCTCTAATGAGAAAAGAATTAATTGTTGTTGAATGCTTAAAGCATTAAAAGAGGAGTCCATTATCACGTTGTCTATGTTGTCCCGGTATGGATGTCTAAGTTGAGAATAATCAAAAGCGAGAAATCCAAATGCGAGCTTTCTCCTTAGACCTTTGTACAGGCGGCATAGAGGTACCCCCTTGTGATACTTGGTTAAAGCATATGTATTGCGGTGATAATCCAGGTAGTCCAAGCTAATTAGGACAAGGTGCGAGCACTATTAGTACACTATGCATGAGGCTTGCAACTTATAAGATATAATTTACATGATGCATATGCTTTATTACTACCGTTGACAAAATTGTTTCATGTTTTCAAAATCAAAGCTCTAGCACAAATATAGCAATCGATGCTTTTCCTCTATGAGGACCATTCTTTTACTTTTATGTTGAGTCAGTTCACCTATTTCTCTCCACCTCAAGAAGCAAACACTTGTGTGAACTGTGCATTGATTCTTACATACTTGCTTATTGCACTTATTATATTACTCTATGTTGACAATATCCATGAGATATACATGTTACAAGTTGAAAGCAACCGCTGAAACTTAATCTTCTTTTGTGTTGCTTCAATACCTTTACTTTGAATTATTGCTTTATGAGTTAACTCTTATGCAAGACTTATTGATGCTTGTCTTGAAATGCTATTCATGAAAAGTCTTTGCTTTATGATTCACTTGTTTACTCATGACATACACATTGTTTTGATCGCTGCATTCTCTACATATGCTTTACAAATAGTATGATCAAGTTTATGATGGCATGTCACTCCGGAAATTATCTTTGTTATCGTTTTACCTCGCTCTGGACGAAAGCGTAACTAAGCTTGGGGATGCCGATACGTCTCCAACGTATCGATAATTTCTTGTGTTCCATGCCACATTATT